>NW_017295784.1:1779836-1793062 GCF_001594075.2 Trachymyrmex cornetzi
CTCGATACAACAGCAGCAGCACTCACGTGAAACGCGCAGCACACGGCGAATTGGCACGGTTCTGTCGCGACCGTCCTCCAATGGATCGACGGCGACGGCGATGATAATGATGACGGTCGTGGGTACGCGACGACACTAAGAAATGATCGTAGACAAGCGCACGGACGAGACAGCGGATTTCGAATCGCCCTCGCGGATTGTCCTGTCCCGGAAGCCCAGCGCTCCTCAGGCCCTCATTCACGTATCGTGACCATTCATCTCACTTTCATGTTCCGAAATCACGATCGCGGCGTCCTTCTCCCCTCGGCAAGCGCCGAAACGTGCGCATCTCTGCGTCGCCGGATGTTGACTCTGTCGCCGCGGCGGCGGACGCTGGCAAACCTGACGACGCGTTTTCACGGGCGCTGTGATCGGCACCGTGGAACCCGGCGCGCCCGGCGCTACCGGCACCCATAGGCGGTGTTTTTCACCGCGGCTGGGGGGGACCCCGACCGTCGCGATGGTCGCGATCACCAGCGATCACCGACCGACTGGAAAATTCCCTAGCGCACCGTGAGAGCGCGTACTCGTCGACTACTCTCTCTAGTCTCTCTCTCTCACTTAAATCACCTTATCACAACGCATTATTTATTATCTATTTTCGTAATTATATGTTTTCAACTCTTAAGGAGAGAATATTACGGGTCGCTTAATGAAATAATGGCTCTCTCTGTCTCTCTTCCTTCTCCCTCTTTTCATCATTATTTTGTATAAAACTTTAAATCTGCTCAAATTTATTTTTTTATTGTTACACTTGAACTTTTTTGATCGCTTTCGCCAAATATTAAACACATCTTTTATTTAAAGTTTCAAAACTACATAGAAAACAGACTATAGAAAAAAGAACTATAGAAAACAGACCTTTTGTATTGTTTAGTATCATGCGGTGCGTACATTATTCAGCTTCACGTATTGAAAAATGAGATAAGGCATTTTTTTGAAAAGAAATTTATGAATCTGCTATTGTTTTTTTTTACCCGTGTGGCCCATTTTCACAATATATAGGGTAACCTAAAGATTAAAGGTTATCAACAGATTCATTAATGAAATTTATTCATGAATTTCTTGATTTATACCTTTAATCTTAGGTAACCATATATTATGAAAATGGGCCATAATGGGTAACAATAGCAGATTCATAAATTTCTTTTCAAAGAAATGCCTTATCTCATTTTTCAATATGTGGAACTGAATAATGTACGCACCGTATGATCGTATGATACAAAACAATGCGAAAGATTTGTTTTCTATAGTCTGTTTTCTATAGTTTTGGAACTTCAAATAAAAGATGTATGTTTAATATTTAGCGAAAGCGATCAAAACAGTTCTAGTGCAAAAATAAAAAAACTTCGATCAACTTAATCAGCGATTAATCCAACCGTAGAGTTGCTCGAATCACTGAAAAATTTGTTTTAATTAGTCGTCCTTAATTTCATCTTGCTTTCCATGTATTAAACGACAAAAAATTATTCTGCTTTTTAACAAAATATAATAATATAATGTGAGTATTTTTTGATAAATTAATCGCCAATTAAGTTAATCTCATTGTTCGAGGTCTGTATCTAATTGATGTCATTCAACATGTTAATTACGTGCAACTTCTCTTTAGAAACTTATTTTTAAATTCTGTTACACATATGTATATTATTTTTCTACAGGATGATTTATTTTTAATCTTAACACAGGCAAACATTTTCGAAATATTTATCTATTAAGATTAAATTGAATCATCTCCCGTATAACAGAAAAATTCTCAAGATGCATCTTTAATAATGTATTAAATCCAATTTTTTCAAATTTTAAATAAATATATTCGGATTAATTTAATAATTGTATTCTTTTCTTTTTATAAAAATATCTGCATAAAAAGATATTAAAAATCCTAAATAAATTAATGTATATATATTTCCTATTTTGCAAATAAATAAATTTTTTTACGGTTTATGAAAACCATGAGTCTTTCATTTCGAATAACATCTTAAAATAATTTGTTAATACATGTATTATGAAAATTGGAGGAAACATTTCTTTTTTACTATCTCCAAACAAATATTGATCTTTATTTCCAAGGTAAATAAGTATCTCTGCTTGTATCTATAAGCTATCTGTATACAATCGAAACTAAAAGAAGATATGCGCATCGATTCTGATGAATAAACTGGCGCAAGTCTAATTCTAACGGCTCATGTTTGTCCGTCGTAACTATGACTACACTTGCTAAGTTAAGAGAAAAATATCGTGTTGGAGACATACGACGTTCCTATAGGAAATACTCGATCGGCACAAGTGTGCGAATTCACAACGACGTTAGAAACAATCCTGGCGAAATGAATGATAAGGATGACAGTGCTTGGGTGTTCGACTCCTTGATTGGATTTTTGCAAGGTCCTATTTGGTCCTCGCCCCTTTTGAGCTTCATCGAGGAAAAGTCCCTCGGTTCGTACAGCCATTGGAAATACTTTTCTTTTGACAAATATTATCAGTTCTTCGAGTAAAAGGATCCTATACATATACCCAGATAGCAAAGCATGTCTCAGCAAAATCGTACAAATCTGTGATTGCTAATTATTATGCTGGCAACTTGCCATAAATTTATCTTCAACGATTTCGAATATACCGACATTATAGCAACATGCAGACAACAATGTGTATATGTATTGCCAGCAGTTTAACAGCAAGATAGCTGCATCAATGTTATCTTGCGTTGTTGGCAATATGACAACATTGTACGATACTGCGCATATTATTATGGCAATATGATGGCAATAGTACGAATTTTAATGATGACGATTTTAAAGTTGCTGGCAATTTGCTATTCAATGTTATAATATCGTGAAGGCATCAAGTTGCCAACAAATAAGGACTCAGTTGCTGCAATTCTGTTAGCAATGCATACTTGGCAAGCAACAAGATAGATACGTTATCTGGGTATTATAATTGGATTCTGGAAATGAGTTAGTTTTTACAAATAAAATGTAACTTATAATGTGGACAAAAAGGTCATAAACATGAGGCTCAATGCTTTCCATTTGATGATACAAAATCAATACAAATGTCATTCTATCTTTGTTATTTTTTCAATGGTAAGAAAGAATAATTGCTTATGTCGTCTTGTGTTACTAAATGGAAAGTTCTCTATTAAGGATAATTTTTGAGCTATGATGCTCTGAGTTTTACATCTCTGAGTTTTACACCCCAGTTTAAAAATATCTTTTGTTCACTACATCATAAGTTATATATTATATAAGAAACTGACTCATTTCACCGAGACCAAATTTTCTATATAATTAGTACGAGAGCCTTTTTTGGTATAGAAAGAATAAAGAGAAATCTTATAGCGTGGCTTGTAACGGAAACACCACACATACATTCGTGTAAATTAATACCTTTCAGAATGTGTTCGTATAATTTCTTTGTAATAGAAGTAGAAGTCTTTGTGAAATTGGAAAACTTTTCGCCGAGAGTGTTGTATAATATAAGGCGCATTCATTTGTAATAACATAAATAAATATTTTATAAAGTCAATATATCGTAGTTTTCGAGGCTAACACCGAAGATTGCGAAGAGTATCGGAAAATATATCAGGAATACAAAAACTTGGTCGACTTGCTGCTTGGATGCTTTATGGAAGATATGGGTATCACACCGGAACAATTCGAACACGCATGCACTGTTAACAGAGATACAAAGATCCCGATACATTTTCAACAAGTATGGCCATTACACATACAGCCTCATAATGTCTGTATGAAGAATTACATTTCACTCATGCTTTGTTTCATAAGATTAAAACCGCGATTTGTTTTCGCGACATTAAAAAAAAAAGATTATATATAATGTTTACAAGATTTTTGGTGTGTTCAGGGAGACGCTATTAGTGCTGTTGTCATTCTATCTTTGTTGTTTATTAGACGTAAAACAAGGATAAAATGACACAATAGCGCTAATAGCGTCTCCCCGAACGTATCTTATAATACAAAAATATAAATGGTAGACGTTCATTAAAATTACATGATATAATTTATCTATATTTTGTATCCCTATCGTTCTTTTCCTAAAAATTATACCATCGCGTGTTTTACAGAATCTATTCGAACAAATATGGGCGGCGAATGAGTACGAAATATTCAAAAGAATGATGATACAAAAGAACTTGGAGCTCCAGCTGCAAGCGCTAAATATGATCGAACAAAAATACGGTCTCACACCTGCCTCTCTCGTATACGAGACGGATGGCTTCCTTGACGACGAACTGGTCATGGAGGATTTGATACAGTACGTTATATCATAAATATATCAATAAACTAGTCTACTGAAGACGTACAAGAATTAGAGATGTTTGTAAAAATTGGAACGGTTTTTGTGTCGGAGGAATTACATACCTTTCATATGTGTGCACAGGAAACGTGTTCTGGAAGATCAAAGCGAAGAAGAACCAGGTATATCCTCAGGAACAACATTGATCGCTGAACACGAGCGTTTAGCTGCTGAATATCACAATGAAAGAGCGTTATTGGAAGAAGCATTAAGAAGATCGAAAGATGATTCCAGGAATACTTCGGATGACGAGTCAACGGAAGAAGTTGAGTGTGCTACCATATCGGCTGAAAAAAAGCCTTTAGATAAACTTCAACTCAGGAAGAACGAGCCTCTCAAACCAATACCGACTTTAAAAAAGAAATCTGACGAAGACGAGGTATTTACTTTTGATTTACTTGCGTTTATGTGATATCAATACACGTACAAACAATTTTTCAAATAGACAAATGAACACGACTAGAAGATTTCAATCTACAATAATGTGTATGAAAATAAAAATGTATTGTATTGCTTCCATTTTGCAGATGAATGCAGAAGATATTAAAAAGAGGCAAGAATACCTGAAAGCCAGGCGAGATAAACTTGTAGCTTTGAAAAAGGAAGCTAGAAGCCATCAGCTAGAAATGAACAAAACTCGTCCGAGCTCCGCTAGAACAGTTGCTGAAGCAACTCTGAAAGGAGAACAAGAATTGGAAGCAGCGCAAGCTATAGATCCTTCAATACTTCAAGTACGAAGGGCTCTAGCAGCCCGATTGAAAGCTGAAGTTGTGCATAAATAATTTTAACTTTGCATTTTATTATATATATAAAATATATAATATTATATATTGGATTTTTTATAATTAACTGTAGAAGTCTTAAGCTTGCAATTCCAATAAAGTGCTTCACACAAGATTAAATAATTATGATATCTAGAAAAGTAGTATATGCAAAGTTGTATTTAGTCAGATATAGTCTGCGAGCAATGTGTGAAAATCTACAAGTTGTTTTTATATTTTTACGTCCTGTCGTTTTAAGAAAACTTTTATTCTTAATATTTTCATACAAAATAAACAAAATAAAACTTATTTAATATCTGCAAATACATCCATGTATTTTATCTTATTAAAGTCTGATTTTTTTAAACAAAACTACGTTTAATAAAAAAAATACTATATTTTAAATGTTTTTCCTCACAATCAGTACTATATAATATATGTTTTGTATAAGTATAAAATATTCAATAAGAACTTTTTAAAGTGCACGTTTATAAATACAAATATACGAAAAAGTATTATGAAATAATATTTAAAGAGCTCCAATTATTTCACAAAATTAGATTAAGTCACGTTAATTATCAAACACATATTGTGTTTCTGTATTGAACAGGAATTTAAAGTAAATATTAAGGTAGATTATCTTCGCTAACAAGTATTCATCTAATTTTAAATTTTATTTAATTAAATACTTTTCGCACCTCTACAACACACTGTATTTGTATAACACACATTTATCATTCTCACTTTTTTGCAGACTACTTTCTAACAAATGAAATGGATTCATAGCATAATACCAGCAATAAGTACTCTAAACATATCAATATCTAACTTTTCTTATTATTTAATGAAATATTAACGTATATTTTTCTCTGTAGAATAATAGAAATCAATATCTATCTGCAGCAAGCAAAAATAAATTCTATTTTTCATGTAATATATACATATAAATATTAGAAGTGAACTGTTCGCTATAATCAAATTAGAATTCGATTATACAATATTAGGCAAAAAATTCGTAAAAGTTAAGCAACTTTCTGTACAATACTTGCGTGTTTTGTGCTATGAATCCTGCATTTAGATATCACTTTTGTTGCCTGATTATTTCTTTCATTCCCCAGTAGAATAAAATGCAAAATATCCTTTTTCAATTACAATTCATTCACTTATTACCATAATACACACAGGATTGTATATCTTATACTTGCTCTTAATTCACAAAATTCTCGAATAGCTTTTCATATAAAAAGATTTCTTTTTCTACATATATATATATATATATATATATATATATGCTGTATATATATGTATATATACTTTCAAAAAGAAAAAGTTTATCTTGTTTTATTACATAATTAAAACGCATGCTAGTATTAGCATGTGATATTGTACAATGTGTGCACGTCTCGACATATTTTCTTCCTTTAATGTTATATCAATGTGACGGTTGAAAAACGTATGTTGCGATCTCGGCGACGGTTCTGAGGCAGAATGTTTTAAACTGTCATATTATATGTTCAAAGTTATATTATGTAATAATATTATAATAAATATGAAATATTGTATTAATAGAAGACATGATAAAACACCAACATTTTCAGAGCAGCCAATAAATATGAGATTATAACGATCTTGTGCTAGCAAAAATTTATTTGGATTTATTTTACTTCCTATTAAAAGTGTATTTTTATTCTACAAATATGAATTTGTAACAAGAAAATATATTTGCTCGTTATATTTCTACAAAATTTTTTAATTGAATATAATGCATATCAAATATTAATTAAAAAATAGAAATAAAAATATCGAAGCTTGTAAATAATAATCAAGAATATTATTGATGATAAAATGTATGATAAGAGCGTAACACACTCTGTACAAATGTATATCAAATTTCTCAATTTAAATAGCACGTGACCGCATTTTTACTCTCTAGTATCACTTAGATGTTAATTCATTTGTTCTTTTTTTACTTACATTCTTTACGCCCAATAACATTCTAGGCTTAATATCTGTTTTTTTTATTATCGAATAAATTGTGGATATATGTAAAACACATAAAGAACAACATTACTCAGCATTACCTTACTTAACTAATTAATATTAGCCTTTGTTACACTTCTTTTTGTGATCAGTCCAAGTTGCACAACATTTTATGTACATGTATCACTCAGCTCCAGCGAATTTGCCTACTCAGATATTCACAATTTATTTATTTTGCGATTGAATTAACGTCTGAATCCCTTTCGCTATAAGTAAGAGTTAATATATATGTATATGTGTACATGTGTATCTTCACTGCAATATTTCAAGCATTATGTACTTACAGTCCTAAAGCAGTCTTGGAAATTCTTTCGGGTATTAGGCATATTATTGAAAAATCTGTACATTAATTCGTAATATTTTTTTGTAAAATCAACTCAATAAAAAAATAACAAAAATTAAAGTCATTAATGTAATACGCTATAGGAATTATATATGACGAATGCTAAATTTAAATTTTCATTGTCAACTTTAT
This sequence comes from Trachymyrmex cornetzi, assembly GCF_001594075.2. Taxonomy (NCBI): domain Eukaryota; kingdom Metazoa; phylum Arthropoda; class Insecta; order Hymenoptera; family Formicidae; genus Trachymyrmex; species Trachymyrmex cornetzi. The sequence goes on from NW_017295784.1 coordinate 1,787,469, forward strand.
CACTTGCATAAATGGACCAAAAGAAGCAGACACTTTTTTTCTGGAGCTGATTCAAATAGCTAAATTTATATTCTCACATGACTGTAAAGTAAAACTTAAATTTCAATTTAAAGCGATTATATATATCTATAATTGAAAATATTCACTTCTATAAGATGAAATTATTTATTATAACAAACACTTCATCTCTTGTTAAATTTAATAGCGTAAACACAAATTAAGAATTTATATTGCATCCTCTGTGACATTATTTTTGTATCCAATATATAAATTATACGTTATATTATAAACATGTTCATAATTTAACAAAGCTAAATCGTATATAAGTCTATTTTTACAAAGCGCTTTTCTGTCATTCTTGGCTCCATTCTGCCCATCGTGTAAATACGAACAATATATTTTATACATAAGCCTAATATTCCGCGATACATTTATGTTATACTTTACACATCAAGGATTAACATTGGGCATGAAGTGCAGACTGATAAATATACATAAATCAAATATTTATTGTACAATTACTACTACTTACATTGACAACCGAAAAATTTGTTGAAAGTATTTCAAAGGCAACTGAATCCTTAAAGAAATTGCATATTTCTGTTTAATCCATGAGTGTGGTTGTTTTACAATCGTTACAAATATACATATATATACAAACTAAATACTACGTCCGTTGAACTGGATAAAGTTTCATAGTGCCTGACCCGTTGAAGAACCACTCACTCTCTCTCTCTTTCTCTCTTTCTCTATTGCCCAGGGCGATAAGAAACTTTCGAATGACGAAAAACGTTCGGTTACTTTTGTGCGGTACATCATGTACTCTTTGTCTTCTCCGAATTCGATCTTACAACATATTGTAAGTTTCTTCTTGGTAGACTTACGAGATAACTATGATACACTGTGATTAGTTTAGTCATGGTTCAACTGTGACGCATTTCAGTTTAACTGTGACATATTCCAGTTTATCAATGTACTTACTAAGCACACGTTTCATTTTCCTGTATCTGTAAGTCACTAAACTTGGCTAATTTTGGCCAATCTTCTTAGACTATTCATAATATCCGTGAGATTATCTTTCCTAATGCACAAAATGTTTCCAGACAAGTGGAATGGACTCTCTCTATGTGATTCGTTTAGTATCTCTTACTTTTTTTAACGCATTATACAATTAATCATGCTACATCGTATTATGTCACAATACTACACTGTTCGTTTCATTAAAGAAAGTTTATGCTTCCTTTGTTTTATCGATACACTCTGTCGACATAGCTTACTTAGTTTTCAATCACACCATATTTAAGTTTCACATACTATACACGTGTCACAGACAGACCTATGGGTGCCCACCATACATTTTTTTAAAAGCACTTATTGTTGTATCCGTTCCTTAGCAATAAGCTCAATCTCTTGTCTCTTCTGACAACGAGAGAATAAATCTGTTTTTACATATAGAAGGGGCATGAAATGATAACAGCAATTAAAAATCACAAATGTTCTTGTTGTTTTCAAGTTTGCCTACTATGACAATCGTTGTCGTTTTGGAGAAGGACTTAATTCTGAATCTTCGTCCTCCTCATCCGAATCTCCTTCATAATCAACTAACCCCTAGAAATTAAATAAAATTTATATAAATTTTTTAATTTCATAAAATCATTTATTGATACAAATTGCAATTTAAAACCCAATTTAATTACTACAAGGATTTCAATATCAATAATTTTTAATTGCATATAAAAACGATGCTGTGCGACTATTATATCTCTTGTTTTACCTTTTTAAACAGTGCCGTTCCTGTTTTCTCCACAGTACCAATAGCTGGAGAAGGATTTATTTCCGAAGCAATTGGCGATTCATTCGTTGTTGATGAGCTGTTATTGATCTGTGGTTGTTGTGAGGTAATATTATTATTAGCAGTATTGTTGTTTAATACAGACTGCTGTTGCTGTTGTTGCTGATGACTTTTAGAATCTATAATAATAAGATTAAGGGTAATAATGTAATAGGATTAAAATTTGAAAATAATGATTTTCAATGATGAATTTTAATAGAAATTGGAAATATAAGATCTTATTGTGCTATTATTGGCTCACCTTCGTCAAACTCTTCTTCTTCATTAAACCACAGTTCCTCTTCCTCGTCTAGCTGCCTCTGGTCCCTTCGATACCGACTGTTTCGTAAGATTGACGGGACACTACATAGAAATAATTTTATTAAATTATAAAAATATATTTTTATAAAAAGAATTACGCTGTCAGTTCAGTAGTAATTTGTTATGTAATGTGTTCCATATAATTGCGTTTTTTTATCTTCTTTTCATTATAAATATAGTAAAAAAATATATCAATATATACCTGTCAATTGTAGCTCTATCACGATCTTTCAACTTATCTTGATGTTGTTCATACCTTAACTTTAATGCTTTAAATGTTTGTACATAATCAATTGCTTCCAATTCCTTTGAGAAGTTTTCAACAACATGTGAACATAGTGACTTAATATCCTCCTGAAACATAGTAAAAGATATAAATTATAGTATAATATTATAAATTCTTTTTAATATATTGTTTACCAAACAAAACAAAAACAATTATTACTTACCAATTTGATAAATTCAAACATTTCCAATATAGCCGAATCTAAGAGATTGTATCTGCCATTGTTTCTTACAAATGCATCAAATACAGGTGCAAACAAGTTGCCCTTAATTATATACCTATTATAGAACTCATCCTTTAATGCTATAATCTTTCTCATAAACCTTAATGCACATAGTACTAGAAATGTGTGTGTTGATTTCATTAAAACCAATATTCTTCTAAGTAAATCTTTATTCAATATGCAGTTTTTAATATGATACGTATGGTGCTCCACACAGAAAGATAACAATTCCAAGATCAATCCCAAAAGTTGTACTGTTCTGTAATCCTCTCTCGCAGGTCGTTCCCCAATTGTGTTTGCCAGGAGAGGGGCTATTAGAGTACCGATACTATTCTTGTAGAAGTAATTTAAGAAATCAGTCTTTTCTGATTTGTTAACAGAAGCCAACATGTTCTCTGGGTCCAAAAGTAAACGTAGTACACCAGCCAACTGCACCGCTCCACCCAACTCAGGATCACTATCCCCAACAAGTTGAGCAACTATTACATTCACTAACATTTGGTCCTGTTCCGTGTTGTTTATCTGTTGTAATGTATAATCTCGTACAACACTTGGAGAGTATTCCACGATATAAGTCAAAATATCTATACTGGCTGTTTTTGTCTGTGCATCGTTCATTGCCAAAGTAATTTCTAAAGCAGGGAGTATACCAAGTGCTGTTAATGTTTTATAAAACGCTTCTTTTCCTTGTGGCTGAAGATTTTGCGAAAAGTTGCAAAATTCTTTTAAAAAAAGGACTAAATCGCGTCTTTTGCTATCTAAAGTCGCTTCGTCCGTTAACTGACGAAAAAGTTCGGTAAGAAATTTCTCATCGTCCTGTATCAAAGTCACTATTTCAACTTTATTGAAGAATATAAAACTACTCAATGTACTCAGCATGTTGTCCTCGAATACACTCGGAGTTGGCAGCACTACGTCTTGAATGTATTGAACTCTGTATGTTTGATGGATTTTAGCTAATAGTTCGGTATTTGTAATAGGAATTGCTTGTTTAAATCTGGCTAACTCTTTAAGATAGTCTCTATGCTTCTTTGGCTGAGATAACGTTGGCTCGTACTCCAGGCAGCCAACAACATCGAAAATTGTATCATCACTGAACATAACTTCAAATAATGCATTTTTATTGAGTAAGAAAATATTTTTGAATATATCGTAAAGATGATGTAAACCCTCAATATTTTCTAAATCCTCGCAAGTATGAAAAAGATTTAGCAATTTCTTAATGTAACCTTCGGATTCTAGTGCCACTGCTAATTTCTCTTTTCTCATTGGGGACGTTAAACAATTTTCTATGAGCTCATTAATATCTTCCAATCGACTAAGTTCACAGGGAGGTAATTCGATAGGCGGTGCTGCATCTGACATATCATCAAACCGCTCATCTTCAGATTCTTCCACAATGTCTTGTGTAATTTCTACAGATGGATCTTTGCCTTGAACCTGACAAATCTTCTCCCATATTTCGTCACAGCCAGCTTTTTCTTGAAAACTTAGGGCTAAGTCGAAATTATCTCCTTCAGACCATACTATCAAAGTATCCTAAAATCATACATATATTTACTTATACATTACATATATATATATATATACACACATTGTGTCATGCATAAATTATAATTTATTTAATATATTAATATGTATAACATAAAAAGTATTGATTTCTTTAATAATACAAAAATACATTTTATAATTAGAACATATGCAACATTTAAAAAAGTTGATTGAAAAAATTTTTATGAATAAATTATATACATTCATCTATTCATCTAGTTTTCTCAAATTAGATTAGGAAATTTTATGTACAAGGTTACCAAAAATAGTAGTGTGATATTTAATTATCAATATGATATTTAATTATCAATATTGATTATACTTGAAAAGTTATAGATCTTTAAGAAAGTCATAAGGAAAGCAAATTCATAAAATCTTTTAATACCTGTTGTTTCTGATATGCTGTATCAGGTTGTATTTTACTCTCGAGCAAAAGAGATCCATCGCTTTCCGCTCTTACCAACAGAGAAATCCCCTTTAATCTCTCTACATAGGAAGAGGAAACATGACCTGTACCACGATCATCCCATTGCCTATCTGCATTAAGAGCATATAGTTTTACTCTTCTACGTGTATCCGTCATATTGTAAAACTAATTAGTGCACTGTCTGTATCACCAATTCTTCCGCATGCCTTTCTAAATTCAATCTTTGGCTTTCTCGGCAGTTACCTCTACAAGATAATTTTCAGATACCTGTTGGAACAATGTATGGACAGAAACCTAGATATGTTAGACTTCCGCATGCCCTTCAAGATTTATTGGTATTGCATCATACGTATAATAAACAAGATGTTTGGTAATGCGTTAGTGTCTCTCTCTCTCTCTCTCTCTGCTGAAAGACACTGCATGAAAAGCCACGTTCAGCGTCCACGACTCTCACGTGAATAATCTCGTGCGGTAGATAATGAGCACAAGCTAGTCGGTTCCTAATCGGATCAGCCGACGATCATATGTATGCTCCTTGAAACGATGAACTTGATGGATAGCACGAGAGTAATGGATGCTTGTCATGGATGAACGTGGAGAGAGTGGCGTTTCTTCCAGAGCCTTCTTTTCTCGCAGCGTCCACGAGTCGCGTCAACGCGACATTTATCGGACAGACCGTAGGCGCGATCCCTCGAAGGAGAGGTCGATCCAGGAGGCAGATCGTGCGCGGGAAAAGATCGCGTGTCCGCGACACTCACGTGTCGCAGCGGCTGCGATGTATCGGGATGTACGCGACAGTTTAGACTCGTCGTCCCGACCGGCACGACGACAAGACTTTCCAGCTTGGATACCGATACTTTTGGTTAGTGAACACCGCGCGCGTGGATCTTTCCACTCCGCTGTGTACAATTCTTCTTCCCGCGACGACAGCGGCGGCGACGGCGGCGGCGGCGAC
>NW_017295784.1:1793096-1807335 GCF_001594075.2 Trachymyrmex cornetzi
CGCCGTCGGCTCGCATCGCCGCACGCACCCTTTTCCCTTGAGCTGTGCACTCTAAAATTGACATAGACACCGAACAGCCACAACACTACATTCCGCCATGATAGATCATAACAACGCGCCACGGGGTTCACCGCGTGACACGCAAGGACGCATAGCGCGAGATTTAAACGGTGCCAACGGACTCTTCGAATAACTCTTAAATCTCTCTCTCTCTCTTCTCTCGTGAATCTTGTAAGTCCGGTTTCTTTTTGTTCTTTTTTTTTTTTTTTTTTTTTAGAAAACATTAAGTCTCGCGACTTTTGTCTTGACTTTTGAATTTCGATGGCCAGAGAAAACTCGACGCGTTTCTCGCAGTGTCTAAATCGTGTACGACGACGACAGCGATGACCTCGAGAATCACGCGGTCGGTAAAGCGACCAAGTGCCGGCGAACGTACGAGTTTCGTTTGCTGACTTCTGCGACTTTGCAATCTTTTCATCGCGATGAATCGAGACTTTTTTTCTTTCAGATGCGTTTCGCACGCGCGCAACGATCGCCTTGCGTGCCGCCGCGATGCGATGATTTCATCTCCGCCCGGATGCATTTTCTCTAGACTCCAGAATCCGACGGGTTCTTCGATTTCTGACGTCACGGTCAAAGATGGCCGGGCGACTTCTCGAAGTAGTCGAAGTGATACGACTCGGAAATTATTAATGTCGAGTAATAATTATAATGCTCCCTGTGTGTTTGCGCGCGCGCATTTATGATATCCGAAGAATTAATATATGCATATTTGTATTTATTTAATATCCATAATAATCGTCCAGAGCGAACCTGACGGATTTTTTCTCTTGAAATATCAAATTAAGATAATTTTCTTTACTGAAAACGAGACGATAATTAGACTTTCACATTGTAGTAGTATTCGATTCGATAACGGCTCGAAAAGTGGACCGATCTCGCTGATGACATCGTTACGTTATCGCGATATCTCTTAAATTTACAACTTGGTAGCTCGGTACACCAGCAATCGTTCGGATATCACATTTTTTCTCTTTTCTCGCTCCTCTGTAGAAGCAGCGATAACTTTGTTGAAAAAAATATAAGATACTGTGCATACGTAATACAGGCGACATCTCGGTAGAAATCGCAGAGATACTGTGTTGCTATATTCGATAGAACAATTAAAAAAACAATTAGGACACGCTCTCTGTATGAAAATTAATTTATAAAACCGCAACGAATTTACGAATGTTATGAATTATGATAAATTATCAGGCGATATTAATGTTTATCGAGGAAGTTACTCCTATATGTTAACGTTGTTGCATACTCCTCTTTACGAAATCGAGTGTGCGCATTTTCGAGATGTTAAAATGAGGTTATAAATAGCTTTCGATTGATCAATAAAACTTGGCGGATGCATTAATGCCAGTCAGTTTTCTTCTATATCATGTGGAATACATCACATTGACATTAGCAAAAATGTCACATCGCGATTGACCAGTGTCCATTGTTAAATAACATATATAAAATATCTCTATTAAAAATTAACAATACATTTTTCTCTTAAGGGGGGGGATAAATTATTTTTTTTTATAATACTTGCTCATTGCTATTAATTATAAAAAAATAAACACGATACACAATTTAAGATTGAATAAAATTGAAATAGCTCGTATAGATTAAACCTCGGATTAAACAGATTATAAATAATCGTATTCTCTCTCTCTCTCTCTCTCTCTCTCTCTCTCTCTCTCTCTCACAAAGAAAAACTTTATGTAGAAATTTCATTTTTTTAAATATTAGGGTTATTTAAAAAAATTTTTAAAGTTTAATTGTTTATATATCACAACTATAGTGTCTCTTTTTTGAATAGTTATCTGGAATCGAAGTCGGTTTTTAATTCAAACAGTTGGTATCCAAAATTGAATAAAAATATCCAATCTGGACTAATAGTATTAATATATATAGTATTAATAATAATGTTGATGTAATAATAGAAGAGAAATATAAAACAATTTACTCACAGATTGAGCTAAAGTTTATGTCCCTGCATTTTTCTCTTATACATATTCTTTCTGCACTTTTAGTTGTCTTAATTCTATAACAATTATCTCTAAACATATACTTTTGTGCATTATCCATAATATTGTTAAAAAAGAAAAAAGAAATATGTCGATAAATAAATTATATACATTGGCTAATTATCAGAAATGATTGTACTGTTCATCATGATAATCAATATTGGTATGTTGTCTTGGTTTTATGAAAGGATGAGACACACAAAAATATAGCGTATTTACATGACAATATAATTATAAATGTACATAAGAAATTTCCATATATTAAAGCTTAGGGATAAAGGTACTCAAATACATGTTTATGCAAAGAACATGAAATTAATTTTAAGGTTTCATGTAGTTTCATAAGAAATACTCTCGTACAATTGTAAAGATTATATAGATAGCAAGAAAATCTGTAATTATTTACAGGTAAACACATTTATAAACCTGAAAATTATAATCAAGTATAATAAGTCAATGGAATTAATTTCTTACATTTTATATGCACTCTGGTATAATAATTTACAAAAAGAAAGACAAAAAATTGTCATTCCTATAAAATCATTCTTTCATGTGATTACGATAGTTGGTAGTATAACAGTTTGCAATTTGAGTCTCAAGCTTTCAGTCTCGGTTATCACTAAATTCTGGATTTAATAATCGCTGGTGATTTCTTTACAAACAGCCTTATCGGTGCTTAAAACATTAACTGCCTTTTAACCTCAACCAATATCGAATATCGTCTTATCTCGTCTCAATCACAAAATCCAAACTTTAGCTTTATACAGTCCTCAATTATTGACCGTTTGCGTTAATTGAGGCCGATAATAAACCAAGTTAAAAACTATTATGTTACATAAGTTATCACACAATTTTATTTTTATTTATTCTGTTGGTGGAGGTGAAAATTTTTGTAACCTACGTTTGCGCAGCATTTCCTGTTCGCTTGAAGATTCAGTTCTAGACAAGTCTACTGTATCATAACATGCTGACGTGTCTTCCTTCGATATACTTGGAGTAGGAGTGTTTTCCTTCGACGTACTCGGAGTAGGAGTGTTTTCTACTTTAACTTGAGAACTATCGCTATTAATTCCATTATTTGTGTTTGCTGTACCGCTTGGACCTGGCATCGTGGATGTATCTGAGGTACTATCGGTATTGCTTGTAGAATTATTATTCACAGGAATGCTGTAATTTTAAGTCATAGATGTTTTATATAATAAATAATAATATATATATATATATACATATATATATAGATATTATTTTTATAGAATATTATACTCACTTAGCGGTAGCAGCTGCCGTTTGATATTGATTCATCATTGCATTGGCAGCGTCTAATAAAAGTTGAATTCTTTGCAGCGTTTGTATCCTGGCTTCAACAGCTTGCCGCAGGTTACCTTCCATCGCTCTAAGCTCTTCTTCGCTCAATTCGATTAAATTCGGTGGCGGTACAGGAATAGGTGGCAATGGTACTATTGTAGGAAATAGTGGTGGGAAAAGTGGAATATTTCCGGTAGGTGGTATTGGATTTTGAGGCGGAGTACTTCCAGCATTATTTTGAGGTTGCTGCTGTTGCTGCTGCGGCTGCTGTTGTTGCGGTTGTTGTTGCTGCTGTTGCTGTTGTGGTGGCATACCTGGAGCTGGTAATCCAGCCCAAAATACTGGGAAATGAAAGGGTGGTCCTGTATTAAATAATAAAAAGAAATAGATTAAATATGGAGATAACATATTTAGTATATAAAACACAAGTACAAGAAATAACACAAAGCCATACCAATAGGATTGACACCAGGTGCTTGTGGAGGTTGCGGAGGCACCTGTGGTCCAGGCTGAGGAGGATTTTGTTGTCTAGGTCTTGTGTTGTTCGGCGTAGGCCTCAAAATGTTCAACCGACACGTCGGACATGTTTGCTGACGTTGAAACCAAGAACGTAAGCATGCAGTATGGAAGATGTGATTACACGGCAATTTTTTACTAGCTGTGACCATTTCCTCTCTGCAAGCATAATGTATCAAGTTACATTACAATTGTTACAAGAACTCACACAATTTTTGTGTATTCACATATACGGTCTTAATAAGTAATTTATTATTGTTCACACAATTTTATTTATTACAATACTTACCGACATATAATGCAAACATTATCAGCAGCAGCTAATTCTTCAGTTGTTGCATCTGGATAAAGAGTATTCATATTCCTAATAGCTCTTCGAGACATTACAATATCGTGAAGTGCTTTCTTGAAGTCTCGCATTGTGTAATACATAGGACGCAATGCAAATAAAGGTAATGTAAATAACTTTATCATTAAGGTCACAAAGGCAAAATAGAGAAAAACCTATAAGGAAACATTGGTTTGTTAGAACCAGTTATAAAATACAAGCACACATATACAGAATTATAAATTAACGTAAAAACAAGATTTTTATAATAATTACCTTCAATATGCCAATAATCAATTCTGTATACAACAGGAATACTGGTTTGTTGTCCCAGGGAGTTTCGCTTTGTAGATCAATAGTATGTAAGACATATTTTACAGTAATATTAAAAAGAACAGTCAGCAAAATTGCATATTCAAACCCAAACACAAGTTGTACAGAGGGACCTTTAGTGGCTGTTGTATCGTAGGCATAATTGATCATCATTATATTGATGACAAACAAAAGATTTAGTAAAGTGGCGACTCTGAGATGGAACAACCATGTTATTACTGGACTTCTTTCCATCTGAAAGATAAAAGATAATTCATTGACTGTATATAATGTGATTACTGTATAGAATATAATTATATAGGTATAATTACAAAAATGTAAATAACATCAATATATAATAAAAATGAATGTATGCTTGATACATCACAGAGATCCTTGTACTTTAACTGTTGATGACACAAGACTCACGTAATCAACACGGTCCTCTGCAAGCCAGTGAAATGATTTTAGGAACAAGAGGAGAGTAAATAACGCTATAAACTTAGGACTGAAGTCATCCCTGAACACTGTAAACGCCAGGCATGTCTCTGTCACGGCATACCAGACTTTTTCCACTAGGTGCTGCAAACAAGGTGATGTTATCAGAAAGATAACGACATAAGGAAACATAGAAGGACGAAACGCTCACCTCAAGCTCGGCAGCGCGTAAGGTACCGAAAAAGATCTTTCGTAGGAAGGCATTGATCATGAATGCAAGAATGAATCCTTGCGTGTAGATCACCTGAGTACAAATACATATGCGGTAGTAGGGCACATATTCGTTACGCGATTTATCGAGAATGGTGAAAAAATGCTTTAAGGAAAGCTCAACTCACGGTCATGCTCGGATTAGATTTGGTTATGTGAACGACGGTCGGATAGAATTGTTTTCTTTGATAATACGCATTGCCAATAACGACGCATGTTAGCGCGGTACTTATCAGCATGATCCCAGCCTCCCTCATTTTCGTGCCGGGCACTTTCTCGCACAGCCCGAACACCTTCCGCGTTTCCTGAGCGAATAAATCGCTGACACTTGCGTATTGCACAGAGAATTTGATCGGATCGCACGTTTCCGACGATCCTTGTACCACTTCGACAACTGTATGTTGCTGTATGTACAACAAACTATATGTGAACAAACGTATACGCGCACACAAACAACGCCACGCTGAGAGTTGGTATTAATGTGGCGCTGATATCGTGACAATATCCATAATCGCGGTAATCTTCGAATCATTTATTCGCGTATATAAATATTTCAGAGGCTGCAATCCAGCCTCTTTTTTTACTGCGTTTTCTTTTTGACGAGAACATTTAACGAGCCAAATATCGCAATTCGTTATTAATTACAAACGTCGCGTTGTCAGTTATGTAAGATGTGAAATGTCAACCATTATGTTGTGACAGCATGCAAAGGACAAGCGGTGCCACGTGATTGGTCACACGAATGATCGTGCCGTGATCGTTGAACCACGTGGATCGTGATGATTTTCGCTTTCGTAGATAAAAACACTGACAGGTGACGTCACAAATATTTAAAAGAAAGCGGGTACTTTCTTTTAACCGTGGTTCTTCTGAAAGAAAATTGTGAGCGAGAAAGAAAATTAACACAAACATTATAACGACATATAATTAGTCTCCTCGTAATAGATATATTTACAAGTCAAATGTTAATTATGATGATTTGTATTACATGTTATTTAACGAGCAACAATATGAATATTGCATGTAAACCTGAATTTGTCATCAAATGACAATGAATGAGGATTATATAATTAAATGAGAGCACAGATATATGCAATGACTAGCCTTAAAGATATTTCAAACAATTCATGTTTTAGACTTAAAAAAAAAATAAATTTTGTACTAAACATATAGAGATACAAGAATGTTTTTAAATCACTTTTTTTTTAAGAAAAAAATGTGATTTTAAACGCTTACGCATAGACTATCAGTTTTGCTTGCGATGTCCTATTTCTATTTGTAGTAACTTTCTTATATATATATTCTGCTTTATAATATAAGTATCAAATATATTAAAAACACCACAAAAAAAAAGATATTGTTTATATATATAAAAACTGTATAAAAATTATAGCTTCTTAAAATAACGTATATATATGTATATGTAAAACTAATTCAACATATAGTACTTATGGTTAGACTTTCTGTTATGTATACATACTGAGAGTTCGTGTTTTCAAGATACTTTTAGGACTTTGACGTTTTGGGGTTCCTAGGTGTGCCGTTGCTTTCAATGGTGTTCTACGTGTGTCAACTGGAGGTCTACGCACTAATTTGGAACTTTTCGGCGTTTTTACTGTTAAAGGTCGCTTAATATGCGGGGTTTTGCTAATATCTGATTTGTAAGGAGACATATTTGGATTTTCTAGCGTTGTACTGACAGGCATCTTCGTCAACGGCAATCCTTTTGTAGCGATGTTTTCTTTCTGAATTCTTGTGTCGTGTGCGACATTGATCCCTTTATCTTTGGTGAAAGTTTGATGTATAATTGGTTCCTTATTCGAACATTTCTGATCTTGCAGTTCAAATTTTTGCACATAATGTTCATTCAATCCATTTCGAAACGATTTTAATGACGCATCTATTATTTGCGTTTTAATGTGTGGTGATGCATTTGGAGATGACACTGCGTGACGATTTTTATTTTTCGAATCCTTATTGGATTTTTTTCGAGAGACTTGTGTCCTGTTGCACGTTTGCTTGAAACATTCTATATTCATTTCTTTAGCTACATTGGGAGAATGTTTATTTACATTGTCGAGACAATGTTTTCTGTTTGATACATTACTTGATTTAAATTCGGATCTCTTCGTTGTGCCCTCGTCAAATAATCTTGCTTTGGCCAGTACCATACCAGCATTTTGCGTTCGAAGTTTAGCGACGGATGCTCTGCCAGTCTGTGGAGCAGGTGTATTTCTTCGGGACACTGATTTAAAATATTTATCCGCATCTTTCCAAGATATTTTGTTCGAGCCTTCGAAAACAGTCTTATCGCTTAGTAAACAATCATTGTTTAAGGCTATATTCTGATGACTATTCGCCTTTTTTAATTCATCGATCTTTTTATCGAAATAAGATGAGTTATCTACAAAATCTTTTCCATGAAAAGATGACGCTCTACGTACAGATGTGATCGTATGATTATTATTCAAATGCAGATCTTTAAATCCGGAAAGATCCAAGTCACTATTATTTGAAATTTTACGTTCGCTTGAACGAGAAATCAATGTGTTAATTTGATTGTGTAAACAGGCTATTTCATCTCTCATATTATTAGAAATATTTTCATTACATTTTTCGGCAGAATGAGAATGCTCCTTCAAGTATTTATTAGAATAAATCGATTGTTTTTCGATGGGACAAACGTTTACTTGTTTTTCGAGTTGCATGTGATGTAAGTTAAATTCTGGAGATATATGCCATGATGCAGTTCTTCTAATACGTTTACTGTAAACATTAAAACAATAAAAACGATAATTTTATATTAGTTTTACAACTATTTTTATATACTACTTGAACATTTTATTCTACACATGATAGAAAATTCTATATTTTTAAAAGGATATTTATGCACTATTTAAAATAAAATTTTTAAATGCATAATAATTGTATATATTATAAAAAACATCGTAGTTTAAATGTAATTCAATTACCTTGCAGCTTTTTCTTGTGAACGTCTTCTCAATGATCCAATTTTTCTTGCGCTAGGCGATCTTATTATTTTATGTTCTCCCGATCTTCTGATCTTTAGTTCTTTACTTAGTCTTTTTGCTAGATAGTCGCTTGTTAGAGTATTTTCGATACTAGCTTCTTCTAATGTTTTTTCATACGCTGTCTGTATGTTATTTAGCGAATGTGTAGTGATATCATCCTTTTCGTTATATATACATCCAAATTCTTGAGAAATACGCGTTTCAATCGCAGAAACTCGATTCTTTATATCTTCATATTCACTCTTACGAATTCTGACATAATCTTCTTCATAGTGATCACTTGATGAAGATATTAGGTCACTACTAGGAAAAAATGTAAATTCTTCTGAATCAGTCTTTTCCTCAGGTGTCAGCAAGCATATATTATCACTTTCATCCGTAGCATCCAATTTTCTTGAACTTGTGCTTACATTAATATGCCATTGCTCACCATTTTTATGACTTTTATTCATAAGCAAGTCCTGCTCGCCACCATCGTCTGATAAATCCACAGTGGCATTAATGAATACATCGTTACATTCTTGACGAAAATCATTATTTGACGGTCCATCATATTTCTTTGATCTCATATTTGATATTCTGTCGTTGTACTCACATTTTATTTTGTGCGTATCAAAAGAGTTGCTTACTGAACTCCAACGTCTTTCATTACACATTTTGTAATTGCCCATATATGAATCTGATAAGTTATCATCAACGTTCTTCTGAAAGTATTTTAAATAAAATTATTACAATTAAAATAAACTGTACACAATACGATTTAATAATTAAGCTCTTTAATCTTTTCAGATCTACTCAATAATATTAATTTAGATGGATTTTTCATTCTATATATATGAAAATAGCTATACTTACTTGTTTATTCTTAGGTACAAATTTGTCTAAACTTAATCTTAATTTTTTTGATTTGTCTAATTTTTCAGTCGTTCTCCTAGAACATATATTATGTTTTGTATCAATATTATTTTAAATTAAATATCAAACGGTATATATATAAAAGAAAAAAAAATAACATAATAACAAAAGAATAAGTAGTTTCATTACTTTTTCTTTATATTCGGAGGATATTCTTTCTCAATTACTTTTCGTTTTTTGGTAAATTTGTTAGGTGCTACATTTAACTGCGTTGGATGTACGAGAGACTGTTGTTGAACAATATTAGGTGTATCATTAGGTGCATCAGCGCCCTTTCCAACCATCTTCTTTAAGCCATTGAACATTCCTGTATAAAACATTACATCCCCATGTTCAATATATGTTATATATACATACACAGATATAAGAAAAACTATAAAATTTTAAATAAGATTTGAATCATATAATGTTATGTACAACACAAAATTACATTTAATAAATCTAACAATGTTAGGTGTTCTATTTAATTAATTTTTTCATTAATATTATAAATCTTACTAACACTTATACATAAATATATTTTGTATTTATATATAAATCAGTAAATATATTTTCAGGTATATTTAGATAAAACTGAGAGTATTTCGATATGACTTACGTGTAAGACTTCCACTACGATGCTTCTTCTTTTTATGCTTTCTATGTAACTCAAATGAATCCAATCCATTGTCCGTACTGCCACTTGTTTCAGTAGAAATATTCTGAGTAACATGAGATGGTAGAACACCAATATCTTCTGCATTTTCAATCAGAATCTGTAACAATATTAATTTAAGTAACAATTATCTATTTGCCTATATGATTTATCAATATATATTCTCCAAAATTTGTATTACCTTGACAATAGTTAAATGCATTTGCAATCTATTTTGTACAGCCGACATGGATGTCTCTTGCAATGGCATGATATTTGGTCCAATGACTTTCGCCAAGTTGTCAATACTCATCTTGTTCTGTTTCTCAAACATGGAAACCTTTTTTAAGAATTCCATGAAGAATGCTAAGGTATTCAAGTGATACGGTGGTAGCAGCGTACACGCTAACAATAATGCCTGTACCCGATGACTCTTCAGCAACGCGCAATGCACGAACAAATCGTGATATGCATACGGGATCAGTGGCTCTGGCAAGTCTCGGAAGAAAGATTTTAGGCAATTGGCAATATCAATCGCGTGATTTTTGTCACCTAAACCACCGCCGTTATTCAATCGGGATATCAATTCTCTCTGTCGCGCCTGAGAGCCAGCCTTTCTGAACAGACCCTCTTGAGCGACATGCTCTTCCAGGAACGTAGAGGCTTGAATGACAAACACGGGTATGTGGACTATGGCGCCTGATGACAGATTAACAATGTCCAAGGCTTGATAAAACAAAGGGGTCTTGAAAACTTTTTTGGAGATATCCTTGCACGCCTCGGGCCTTTCGCTCTTAAGCATGCTCTTCTTGAAGCGATACTTAACTCCGAGACTTCTAAGATCGCTGGCGACAGCGTGATACACCTTCTCCTTGTGCAATACATCGTAGATCAACATCTTCGATATTTCAGTGCGTTATAAACCATACAAGTTCTGTGATGATTGATTCTTGAACGAAGAATTTATTATTAATTACACGCCGTTCAAGTGTCGTTTATTATCGTACTCATAGTCACCCGTTTTCATATTGAATTTGATTGAATTGACATCCCTCCAGTGCCGCCAACGTCACAGTAGTAAACGCTCCGTTACGTAAAGGCGCCATCGCAATGCCATCGAAAGAACGCGATTTCATCTGATTGGTATATTCCATTAGATCCTAAAATTACAGAAATTAGATGAAAGTAATCACTGAGCGCTTGTAAAATTCTTTAATATGATTAGTTTAGGGCGACTTTTACCATGGAGAAATCTAAGAGAGGCTATGCCGGTCTTTCTTCCTGTTACCGTCGAAATCACCCGTACAATAGCACCAATACATCCATTTTCAGTTTGGGAACTACGTGACTACATACATTTTCTGACACTATCGATAAAATCGTATCGTCGAAAGTAAATGTGATTCGTCTCTGTACTAAAGAACAGGACAGAAGCGTGTCGATTATCCATAGGAGGGATAATTTAATGGGTTCTTGAATGAAAAAATTTTAATTTCGCATCTCCTACATATGTAAATAAAAATTGTTGAACTTTAAGGGTTAAAAAAAACTTTTTCTGACTTTTTTCTTATTAAATATTTTTGTAAGTTTTTGGAATCTAAAATGCGACGATTCGTATTATGTATTTATCGCGATTACATTTCAAAAGGAAACGTGAAGAACGGCACGCGCGGTACAGCTACCTGTCTGTACGAACCTCGGGAATGAAATGACTGCGCGGTAGCTACGCGTAAACGTGACGCGCCGTGATTACCAGTTTATAATAACCCGGAAAAAATATTATATATATATATATATAGTGACATATTTTGTACATAATTATATATAATTATATGTAATTATATATGAAATCCGTGCAGTGTACACAACAACAATATATTTTTAATAAAAGATTGACGTCTCTTGCTATTCTTTTATAATATTTAAACTGCTAAATTCTATCATTCACGTTTTATTTTAAGATAAAAAAGTTATTTAATATTTATTATTTTAAATAACTATACTTCTAACTTATTACCTAGTAAACAAAATTACGAAGTTATATTTTATGCAATTTTCATTTCGTTTTTATCAAACATAATTACTAGAGTATAACTCTTTTATTTTAGAATAAGACGTGAATAACAGAATCATTTACGTCTTATTCTAAAATAAAAGAATTATTTAGTATTTATTATTTTAAATAACAACACTTCTAATTTATTTCTCATTTAATATTTTTAATAAGTTTCCCGAATCTATTTTATATTTTTTATTTTAAATAAGTCGTATCAGTTTTTTACCGATTCCTACGATTTTATATTTTAAATAAGTTTCTAAAACTTATTTTTTATTTTAAATAAGTCGTAACAGTTACTTATTTACTGAGCCATGATCGGCATTACGTAAGTTTAAAGAATTTTTGAAACACAGAATAATATGCAGCAACAGTAGTGTCATAAACTAATTTTTTAACCGAAAAATTAAATAATGATTAACAAGATATATAATACTTTTAACCAAAGTTGTATTGAGCGCAAATTGTTCCGCAATATTAACAAAATTTGCATATATCTTTATAAAGGATGTATAGAATATTATCAACCTTTGTTTAAGTATGAATCATTTAAAATATTTTAAAAGGGAAAAAATTGAGACATAATGTATCGTTGAATATCAAAAATACCTCACACACGTGAATAATTATCAACTACGTATATAAAAAGAACACCGCAAATAATATAGGATTAAACTAGTGCCAGAGATTCCACAAAGCAAAGCGCGAAATGTACGACGACACCCTTTTGTCAAAATCATGTAAAATATGAATAAATGAATAAACCGTGAATATTTTTCATTCGCAATAGTGGGGTAGGATATCTAAACGGCGCGAGGCGAACAGCGAGGAGTGGGGGAACGTGCCGCGCGGCGACGATAACAACTACGTCATCACTTCGGCATTCGCCCGGCGACTTCGGAGAGAGAAAGACGCGTTTTACGAGTCGTTCCGTGTGTCGCATTAATTATTGAAAATTAGATCTTTAGGAACGCGAATTACATAAAGTTGCTTTAAACTAAGGCGTGTACTAAGGGTTAATATATTTTATTGTACGGTTTTTGCTCAATTTCTTAGATTTATTACGCGCATACACAGCTCATGAATATTTTAGATATTTCATTTGTTCTCACATGTATGGTATAAAAATGAGATCTTATTGTTAGATATTTCAAATTGTGGCTTTTTATCACTTTGAATAGTATAATTCTGCCATTGTCGCGTTACTCCGCATTCTTATTGATACCGGAAAAGTGTAATAGGTAAATTATATTTAAAAATTACATATCTCTAAATGTATGTGCATGCTATTTAGTACTTATACGTATTATTTTATATAGTCGAAATTCATAATTTAAAATAAATTTTGCATTTATCTTTATTTAAAGGATGTATGATATATTATTAATCTTTATTTAATTTTATAAATCACAAAAAAGAGCAACAAAAATTGAGATATAATGTTGGGATGTCAAAAGCACTTTACGTGAGCAATTATATCAGAAAAATCACGCCAGTAAAAACCTTTTTTTACTTTTTGCCTTTTGTCAGTACATTGTAATTGATACGAAATATTTAAAATTATAAAATTAACGTCAAATATGTTCCTCGGTGTATCACAATATAATTATATCACATTAAACGATTCGCGCCGCTAAAACTAGATACATATAAATTGTTTCATTAATCGAAGAACATAAAAAATGCAAAGAATAGATTATTTTACTTCGTAATATGCGTTAATATTTCGACAATTAGACGGTAGGCGCGCGGCCTCGGGGTGGAGACGGCAAGGGGTGGCACGGACCACGGAGCGGCGCGTCATGTTTACGTGTAGTTACCGCGCAATCATTCTCTTACCAACGTTCGTACGAGCAGGTAATCATGTCGCGTGCGGCTCTTTTTCACATTTATACTTTTTGAAATCTTATCGCGAAGAATATAATACAAAACGTTGTACTTTATGAATAATTAATCATACTAGTAATCGTATTATGTGAATATTCATAAAATACAACAATTCGTAATAGGTATATCTAGCATTATCTGCGATT
Source organism: Trachymyrmex cornetzi (assembly GCF_001594075.2). NCBI lineage: Eukaryota > Metazoa > Arthropoda > Insecta > Hymenoptera > Formicidae > Trachymyrmex > Trachymyrmex cornetzi. Next base: position 1,807,002 of record NW_017295784.1, read on the forward strand.
ATTATGTTTCAAAAAGAAATGTGAAGAAGAGCGGCATGCGACACGGCTACTTGTCTGTACGAACGATATCACACGAGTCATAAAAAAGCTACGTTAATATTAATACTCTCATGTAATTCCTGCTTTTACAATTAATATAACTTACGTAATTAATAATTAAATTAATTTTTTGTTTTCGTGCACCTTTCGTTATACGATCCGCATAAAAAACGTAACTATGCAACTATATTTGTCGGTAATAAAAGAAATATTTCTCTTTTCTATTAATCTTTATACCTCATTGACTCTAATCATATCTTACAGACATCGTAATAAGAGATTCAGTCCTTTTATT
>NW_017295784.1:1808881-1809164 GCF_001594075.2 Trachymyrmex cornetzi
AAAAAATTCGATGCTTATAAAAATGATTAACTTAAGAAAACTTTGCGTTCTTTTTTCGATATTGTTTGTGTTCTTCCTGGTTTTTTATAATTTGAATTTTATATTTTTTTGTTACAGATCATCGTAGCTACGTTGCAGATGTAACTCCGCTGTTGCGCGTCGGGTTGGTGAGTGACGAATTCTTGTTTTTATTGGGGTAACGGATGTGTGGTAATTTTATTAATATATTATATATTTATAAATGCATATATGCATTAGTTTAATAAAAATATACGGATAAATA
>NW_017295784.1:1813958-1923922 GCF_001594075.2 Trachymyrmex cornetzi
ATACATATAAAAAATTACAATAATGGATGTATTTTATTATTATTAAATATATTCCTTCGTAAACCACTATTGTATAAGGAAATCATTCTATCCGTTTATTTTTAATATGAGATGATTTTTAATCAGGTGTGGCAGAACATATTTTCTCGCGAATTTTAATATTATACTAAAGATGTAATAAAAATGGTGATTATAATTGACATGCTACCCAAATTATTACTATCGTAAGTAATCTGACAAGAGAGAAGAGATTCGGGATGCACACCCTTCTGTAATAAGATCACTGCCGGTATTTGACGGATGCTTAACTTTTCTTTGCAAATGGATCTCGTAAATTTGACGTAAAATCAGAATACATTAAGTTTGCTCTCCACTGAAGATTGTTCTTCTTCTTTGTATCGGATACTGTAACCAGCGTACGACAAGGCGGAGAGACTTTGGTATGATGAAATTATTGAGATATCTTGAACGCGATGAAATAGTGCTGTTATAAATATGTTAACGACTTTTTATCGCGATATTATTAAGTTTTATATTCACAAATTAATAATTAATAGTAAATATAATCTAATTGTTGTTAGTATTTCTTCTATGTTTATCAATATTTTATTAAACATTATGGTTTAGAAAAATTTGTGTTATTGTATGTATTTTCGACGTATTCGTGTAATCCCGCGTTACTAAAATTTGTTAATTATGCTTCTATATAATCATTTTTATTATATTTTGAACAGCATTTATAATTGTATATTGTATTGTAAATAATTATTGTAATTGTAATATCGAATGGTATAAAGGATCACAATAAAGAATAATATTATAGTATAAAAGTTATTGCAATTTTATTAGCCAAATACAATAAAATAATATTAGACATAAAAATAAAAAAAAAATTAAAAATATACTTACCTGCAAAAACGGGCTACTAAATTTATTAGTAATTCGTTTTTTTTATGGGTAAGTACACTTACACAAAGAAAAGAGGACCGCCAATAAAATTGGCGGGGGTGGTGGAGGGCCTCTATAGCTCGTTTTTGCCAAATTATACCTTAAATTGACAATATATGTATGTATTTAGAAAATATTTAATTTATTAAAAGTCTCTATAATTGTCAGTAATTATAGAGACTTTGATACATACTAGTAATTATGTTTGGTAAAAACGGGCTGAAAATTTGCGTAAAAAGAAATATAACTTCGTAATTTTATAAAATATTATAAGATAAATATCATAAGACAAACTTCACTAAATTAACTTTGTTTGAACTTTAAATTCCGTTTATTAAAATTCAATAACTTTTATTTACATATGTAGGAGATGCGAAGTTAAAATTTTTTCGTTCAAGAACTCATTACTCCTATGAACCATCCCTCCTATGAATAGTCGGCACGCTTCTATCCTCTGAGGATTTAGTACAGAGTCGAACCACATCTACTTTCGACGATACGATTTTATCGATAGTGTCAGAAAATGTATTTAGTCACGTAGTTCTCAAATTGAAAATGGATGTATTGGCGGTAGTGTACCGGCGATTTCGACGGTAACAGGAAAAAAATCGGCATGATCTCTCTCAGATTTCTTTCTTCTTTTACCAAGCTCCAGTTAACTTAACCATTCTAATAACTTTACAGGATATTCCAACTGAAACAGATGTCGGAGATATTCGTCGGAGATGTTCTCCGACATCGGCTTCTGTTGGAAATGTTGGAATCCTGCAAAGTTACTAGAATGGTTAAGGCCGGTATTTATAGATGGTTTTTATTTTAAGACCGTCTTTAGTGTCTTAAGTCGCTAAAGTCCAAGGATCTAGGAATGTGTAGCCAGTCAACATGTAGTTTTTACGGAAAAACGACAAGTTGATTGGCTACACATTTCTCGATCCGATAACCCGGACCGAGTTCTAGCACATTTGACACAGGTCTTTTGGCTGGTTTCAGCAGCGAAAGCAGCTTTGCAAAACTTGTAAAATTTTTAAATATGATTGGTTTATACGTTTAGATCCAGTGAGGAACTAAGGGCAACCAATCATATTAAAGAATTTTACAACAGTTGCAAACCTGCTTTCTCTGTTAAACGCAGCCATTGGGCGCGTTCAAGTTGACAAACGGCCTGCGCGTCGAGTAAATGAACATAATTGGTTATTACTTACAGGTCCAACCAATCATGTCCAATCGCTCGGTAAGCATGCTAGCCGCTTTGCCGTCTTGAATTCGCTCAATGATTGAAAGAGCCATTCAGTAGAAAAAGCTTTGCAATGGTTATGATTCTTTAATGTGATTGATTTATACATTTAAATTTAATGAGAAACTAAGGGCAAAAATTACAAAAATTATATTAAAGAATTTTATGCAGTTACAAAGCTGCTTTTTCTGCTAAAAGCAATATGCGTTTTTCAGGGAGTCGATTGTGTATTTTGAAATGAGATGAAAATTACAAAAGTGAGCAAATTCACTAAGTGTTGACCAATTGAATTACGAATTGCCTAGTAAATTTGCTCTGTTTTGTAATTTTCATCTCATTTCGAGATACACAATCGACCCCCAGTAAGTACATGCAGTGGAACACCAGTACATTATATTTTTTCATCCTTAATTGTAGTTTGACATTAAATAAGAATAATGATTTACTATGTTACACTGTGTCCTTGCTGGAAATTGCTTAATTTGTCGTACTATGCAAACTCCAATTAAATTAATTCAGCGGCAGAATTACAAAAAAATTTTAATTATATATATCTTTTTGTTCTTGATTTCATCTTCCTGTTCAAGCTTTACATCCATTTTATTTCTAATCTTTTTTCTATGACAAAAAAAAAGATAATTCTATCCATAAAATACTGCAACTATTGCTAGATAAATTAATCAGCAATTAATTTATCAAACTTTGATTAATTTAACGGAAAAAATTTTTTTTAATATAATTTTTAATTATACAATTCGTCATCATTAATCTGATTTTTTGAAACGCTGATTAAGTTAATCAGAATTTGGTTGAAGTCAATATTCTACCAAAATATAAGTATATTGACTATAAATTTCATGGATGAATCACGTTATGCCTCTACATGTATAGCGGCCTTTAATGCGCAAGTAGCGGATTCACCGTGAAATTCGTCGTCAGTGCCCGTCTGTCACTTGCCAGTGTCGTGCATGCTAATCAACGATGGTGCACGTGAGTGCACGTAATTTTTCGATTTGAGCTCGTTGATTTAAAAAAATGTGATCCATCGCCGCTGAGCTTCTCGTTCTGGTCTTCTCTCCGATATTAGTTGCGTGTATTTTTAGACGCGACCGACTAGTCTCGTCTAGCAGACTAGCGACTTGATTACGATTTTACGAGGCGAGGCACTCAGCGTCGCGAGACCACATCGTGATACATACGATGCGCGCGTGACGAGTTTATCACTGTTTGTTCCTGTCGAAGTCATTTGAGATCGCCTGTTATCGACGTGTCGTCGGATTGAAGGATCGAAAGTGTCGAGGTGTCAAGGGTCGTTTTCCATGCCGACCCATTCCAAGTCCTTGACAATCGATTGGAAAGCATGCGTGTGCACGGATTCGTGAGCCTCGCTCGTCGAAGGACTCGGCGTGTGAACGGCTGTCCTCGACGATCGGAGGCGATCTGGATGCGCCGGCAAGGTTAGAAGGTTGCCATGAAGAGTCCTGTGACGTCCCAACGGCTGAACGGGACCAATGCGCATCCCGTCCCGTCGCCGAGCCTACAGACATCAGGAAGTGCCAAGTCCCGTCACAACAATGCTGTCAATAGCTTCCAGATGGTGAAGGTTACCGGACGCGAGTCTGGCTGCTATATCGCCAGCAACATCGCGCCGAAGGTTGGTAAGCAGCAGTTGGTGTCCTTGAACGGGGACACGGTACGCTGTGACAGCGTCAACGTCGACGAGGCACTGGCATGCGACGTGGCGCCTATACCAGCGGCAAAGACCAAGGCCCTGTGTGTACACATCAGAGAGAACAAATGGTATGACGCCGGTAATGTCGTCTCTGTCGGAGTAGCGGGAACCAGTCTGAATCATGCCCTGGAAAGCATGTCCTTGGCTTACAATCCTTCCACGAAGCAGCTATATTCGGTGGAGGAGACCAGGATGCCCAGCAATGCACAAATCGACTGTATTTCTCAATATCTAGAATCTCCATGTAACGGTAAGGAACAAACATCAAGTGTGAAACTTGACACGGACAAATATACGAAGCTCGAGAATGTCAGTGCAAACAGTAGTCCAAGAAATAGTTTGCCACGCTCATGTAGCAGCACAGTGTCTTCCCTTAGCGAGATATCACCTTCTGGTAGCTTTCTAGGATCTGATGAACAACACGTCGTAGAAAAAAGTGATAAGATACCCAAACGTTGGGGACTGAACACGCTTTTTACAAAGAATGTGTTTTCGTGGAAGAATAGAGGTTCTCAACATTCAACACCTACCGGTAGTCCATCAAGAAATATCGACAAGGTAGGCGGTAGTACAGCTTTAATTCAACAGCCGAGACCAGCAAATTTACCAGCTAAAAATGCACTGGAAGAGGAACGTCATCGTAAGCAATACAACGCTATTTTAGAAGCAGCAAGGAAGAGAGAATTGCGCGAAGAGAAAGAGCGTAAGCAACAACGGGAATATCAGTTAAAAGAAGAGAAGAGATTAGCCGAGGATTCCAACACGTGGAATGTACATGTTTTATCTAAATTTGAAAGCGTAAAGAATACAAAAAAAGTAAGGGAACTGTGGTGGCGTGGGTTGCCACCGAGTGTTCGTGGTAGGGTATGGAAATTAGCAATTTCGAATAATTTGAATGTAACACCGCACCTCTATAATCTTTGCTTAGACAGGGCAATGTCGAGCCCTAACAATGAGTCATTAGCCGCAATCAGATTAGACGTATCTCGTACCTTTCCTACCTTATGTGTCTTTCAAGAGGGTGGACCATTATTCGATAGCCTTCAGGGTATTTTGGCAGCGTATGCCGTATATAGACCGGATGTAGGCTACGTGCAAGGTATGAGTTTTGTGGGTGCTGTTTTATCATTAAACATGGAACCACCAGACGCCTTTGCTTGCTTCGCGAATCTGCTAAATTATCCTTGTCACAGAGCCGCCTTTACATTGGACCAAAAAAGAATGAATACTTACTATAAAGTATACTCCAGTGCTCTTGCGCATAAGCTGCCAAAAGTCTTTTCCCATTTTACCGTAGCTGGATTAAGCCCGGACTTGTATTTATTAGATTGGTTGTATACTATATATGCTAAAGCAATGCCTCTTGATGTCGCCTGTAGAATCTGGGATATCTTTCTCAGAGATGGAGACGAGTTCCTCTTCAGAACTGCGCTGGGAGTGTTGCACTTATACCAAGAAGAATTATTAAAAATGGATTTTGTACACGGCGCACAATTTCTTACTAGGTTACCGGAGAATCTACAAGCAGAATCCTTATTCAACAGTATTAGTCAAATGTCTACTACTGTTGGGACGACAACGTTCCAGCAAATGTTGGTTCAATATTCTTCGTAATTTAATATATCAAAAGGTATAGCAAAATTGAAATTTTCTTATTGTGATAACAAAATCTGAGTCTTTGTGCAAAAAATTTTATACATTATTTAATTAATATTATTTAAAATTGAAAATCTAATGACTTATCTGAAATTTTAGATATCATGATTCGTATTTATTTGAAAATATATATAATTTGTTATTAAATGTTTCAGAGATGCTATATATTAATATATATTGTCTCTGATCTTTTAGAAATAATATTTATTCGAATATTTCACAATTGACACAGAAAATAATGTAGAGATCAATTGCACAATAGATCAGAGAGATAATTTTCAGAAATTTGTGACAAAAATACATTGTTATGAATTTTTGGAAATTATATACAGGGTGAATCAGAGTCGTTGAATCAGCTTTTTACTCTATGAAAAAATTATCGACTTCACATATTATAATCCAATTAGGTATGCAGTCGATTATTTTCTCATAGGGTAAAAAGCTGGTTCAACGACTCTGATACACCTTGTATAAATGAATAAATTTGTTATGGAAATATTTTCCATGTAAATAATTGACTGTACTATTCAGTTGTAGATATGTTTTTTACAACGAATGAAATTGGAAAAGATGATCTGCAATATAAAACATTAATGCTCTATTAATAGATCTATACTCGTTTTACATTTTTTGTTTAGTATTGTTTGAAACGTGATTTTACATCTTGATAATATCTTGAAAATATTTTTTAAAAAGCAAAATAGAATATTATTAAACTACAATTTTTTAATTTGAATATATATTGTTTTTATTTTAGTTTTCGTTAATTTGTATTATAAATATTTATGACAATTTCTCATAAAATTTGTTATATTTAAACATCCGAAATATCAATCTTGCTTCACATAATACCAATGTGTATATTACTATATGCAATATTGCATTTCAGCTTTGAGATGTACTGATATTCTTTGTGTATCCTCTCAATTTTTACATTCTCTTCAAAACTGAAGGGAGATATACTCAAATACAACAATATTATTCAACAACACAGGTATTAATCTCATAAATATACATCACGAATATAGAATTAGCCGGAATTAAAATAAAGAGTCCCGCTGCATAATATTGACTTGCTATTTACAAATGGTGGACATGCTAACGATATTACGATAAATGCCCAACGATAAATACTAAACAGTTGAGATTACGTACAGGGAAATGTATTTCGTCCAAAATTTTAATTAATATTGATTTGTATAAAGAAGCGAAGTTAAATAGTGCAAACATATATATAATATATGATTAAATTACGAAATTTGTAAAGATCTTTTATAATTAAACAATTTTACGTATTTGCTAAAAATATTTATAATTTTTTGTCAAATTTTTCTCAAATATTACAATTTCGTATAGTTGGAGTTTTTTCCAATACAAATTAATGCGTGCTGCTTGCATTATTTCGCTTGGCTATTTTTAGTCTGGCAATCATGGATTAAATATTGAGTATGACATTATTGCAATGAAGCGTGTGATAAAATATTTATGATATACAATAAAAGTTTTACTATTTTACATTTAAAGGTTTTAAATTAATATTTAAGTAATTTTTTTTCTATCATGTATGTCACGGGGTGACAATTTATTTAGTTTCAAATAGCGAAATCTTATCACATGTCCCGTCTTTTGAGTGGCCTTCATAATGAAGATAAGATAAATTCGAGATTTTTAAGAAAACGTACGAACTATGCAATTATCGAACTTTATTGTCTAGGCCGTCTAGGGGAAGTAATCTCACAAATGTATTTTCATACAATGTAACTGCAATATGCTTATTGAATGTGCTTATTATATACCGCCCTGTTCAATACGAATGTGCGTAGAACGAAAAAAATTTTAGGTCTTACTATCTCAAATAGATGACATCATTAATTGACCATCTTGAGGTTGCTAACTCATGATATTTCAAAATAACAGTCACGAGAACATTATATTAGCTTCACATACAGCATAGCTTGAGAGCTTGAAAATTATACAAAAAAATATAGGACATCATTATCTAGCAATATAAAATTATATTCGAATATATATCTCTTTTATATAATATGGGTAAAAGTTTTAGAGCAGAATAATGACAGAGCTATAGAAGCATCTGTGCCGAAATACTAGTCGCTGAAATAAATATGACATAATTGTCGCGGCTCGTTAATTTCTCATTTATTTTTACGAGACGAGATTATCTACAGTATATTGCGACATTTTGGTTATATCTATGTGTTTATACCTGTGCGTTTTTACATAATATTATGCAATAATTTGCACGACCAGCGTAACGTGCAACAAATGGATGTGCTTCTCAATGATATATACATAATACATGTTTTATAGAAAATATGTGATTCTCAACGTATCAAGATACGTATACGAACATTTTGAGATAAGAGACATAAGTGAACTCACAAGTGTAATATATATCCTAGTTTTTAATCGACAATACTCTCATTCCATCCATTATTCCAAACTACTATTTAGCGTTCATGAACAATAACGAATAAGTTTATAAATGTACATAAAGAGAGCATAAATGGATAATACGTAATTAGAACACGATGAATTAAATTATTTCGAAACTTTTAATACAAAATTGTGTATCTACGTATATAAACTAATAATTACGTTCATGTATTTATTTGCGACAGATTTTTCCTCTCTTTTTGTAATGATCAGTCTTGTACGACAATTGATAATAATAGATATTAATAGTTTGATGCTCATAGATTATTAAAGTGAAGATTTTTTATTTAATTGACCATGCAATATGTTGACTTGAAATTATATTTTAATACTGATCCTTTTTGTTATCAAAGTAACTATACATTAAATGGCCAAAACATTTTAAAAGTGCTATTTAAATACATATATTTATGCACACTTCTCTTATTTCTTATATTGTTTTAGCTTTAACATACATAGGAGAGAAATTTTATAAACAAATCTTGCAAATTTTATTTAATGATTTTAATGTAGCAGGCATTAACTTTTATCTCTAATCAGTTCTTTCATTTTGTTAAATTAGTTTTGTTCGTGTCTGCGCTACATAACGTCACAATCAATTAAATTTCAGTAACTATATAAATCGCATCTGTGTATACCTTCTACCTTCGACATAACGTAATTACGTGAAATTGTCGACGATGATGTGCCAACCGTATCAAAGTTTTAAAAGAACTGTATAAGGGAAGATTTTACACGAAATGTCTCCGTGCTATAAGCACAACTCGATCATCAAGTTTTGTAATTATTAGCATCACGCTATGCGGTTGGCTGATATAGTTAATACAATATAGTTATCTAATTCATTTAGCGCTGGATGGTAATGTCATTGCGAAATATACAAACAAAATGCGACGTTTATGTCCAAAAATAACTATCTGTTGTACGATCAATGTGGAGTGCAAGGATGTTGAAATTTTGTTCATCTTATCGATTTAACGATTGCATTATAATTATGAATACGAGTTATTACACTAAAAATGTATGTATGTGTAATTGGATGTACACGTGACGTATGCTTGTATTATTAATTGCATTAGAATACTTATAGGTATATCTACGTTCTATTTGAGAATTCATAAGGAAAATATGTTTTAGATATACACTATTCTTGAATTTTCTGATTACAGTAATTGTATTAAGAAATTAAGCAATATGAAATTGTATTAGAAAAATGCAATTTACTGTCTTTAAATTCACAGAAAACGCTTTATTATAAATGATAGTATATTTAGTTATATTTATTTTTTTTAATATACTGGAACATATAATGTGTGTGTGTGTGTGTGTGTGTGTGTGTGTGTGTGTGTGTGTGTGTGTGTGTGTGTGAGAGAAAACGCTTTATTATAAATGATAGTATATTTAGTTATATTTATTTAATATACTGGAACATATAATATGTGTGTGTGTGTGTGTGTGTGTGTGTGTGTGTGTGTGCGTGTGTGTGTGTGTGGGTGGGTGGGTGTGTGTGTTTGTGTAGCAAAAAATATATTTAATCTTATAGATATACCTATGTGTATTCTGAATTTTTAAGTTTCCTCTACTTAAGGTCGAAAAGTTACGATGCCTAAAAGACATGATAAAATCGTGTAAATGCAAACGTTAAAAGTCTATGCACAAATAATCATGCATCATGCACTATGTGACACTTCTGTGTTCCTTGTCGTTAGTGCCTCGATAGAGGAACTCATTGTATATTTTATACGCGTTTTATCGTGTGTACATTTACCTTAAGTGCAATATTGTAACATATATTTTTTAAAGAATCGATCCCACGATATTTATTTTGTCAGATCTACCTAGATCAGTAAACATGTAAAGTATACATAGAGACGTTAGCAAATTAGAAGAAAAAAAAGAAAGAAAGGGAAAAGAAATCTTCATATTTTTTAATACGAAATTTGAAGGAACTGGTTTTCGCTAGAAAGGACGTGAGATCGTAAAGTAGCTAGTTTGCGTTATAAATTCCCAAAAATCCCATGGATATCCCGATAAAACGTGATGCACAGCCACGTCTCTGACGATGCTTTTTATTTAGAAGAGGCCTCACGGCACCGCGTGAGGACTGTTATGTACATAAGTACACGCTTGCTTCCTAATTTAATCGAAATGTAAGGATTAAACGATATCTACCGCAATAGTGTAATGACCATTTTTATATCATATAATGGACTGCGAACGAAATTGTAAGCGTATTAAATGCGCGTGTGAGAAACTTTGTAAATGATGCCGGCAACATATCTCTATGAATGACTTTTTTTTCCTATATGAATAAAATCTATGCTCTGTGACATCGAACTTCCGAGTTTTCTTTATTCATTCGTCAGAGATAAAAGCTGAGACCAAAGCCACTTTTGCTTCACAATATGTTACGTGTTGAATTTTAAAATTGTGATTGTTGTCATGTTATATTTCGCGCACGATACAATTATACAAATCAAATTTTTAATAAATTTTAATTATAAATTAATTTTTTAATGCTGCTTCGAAATTTTAATATTATTTCGTGTATCACAGAAAATATTTCATATATACATTAAATGATTTATTATATAAGTCACTATTTTTCAATCATTTCGTGTGCATTAAGATATTTCGAATTTAAATGATTGCTAATTGGCGCCAATGTCAATGGTATTCTTTGACAAACTTCATGTCGTTCCCTCAGAACGCGTCGCGCCGCGGTGATTGCAAGTCGCACTCGAATCGCTTCGTATTTTTCGCAATGATTGTCGGTCCGAAGTGAATCTCGTACGTGAGATGTTATCACAAATGTATCTCGTAAAATCAGACGTTCTCTGTAAGTCAAATATCATGCATGTATGTCTGTACAAGTCGCGATATCGGCGATTAGTTTTGCGTTGCTCGAATCGATCGGGATCGTTTTCTTGCCTTCTTGTCGATGAATATCGAAAGCGCGCATCGCTGCCAGGTATATGCATGTTACACATTTTTATTCTGTAATCATTATAGCTCTCTACGATTACATCTTGCATCATTCGCTATCTTGGTATTACCCATGTTAATTACTGAAATATTGCGAGCTTTACGTTGAATAATTAATAATAAGCCATTAATAATAAATTATCATATACCGTCAAAATGGCTTCATTTACAAAATGGACGTTTTCTGATAGCATTAAATTTTTATCATGGCTCGAAGTTATTTGATACTTAAAGTATTCAAGTTCTTAAAAATTATCCTACAACACAGTTTTCTGAGGAATGTCCTTAGGATGCAAATGTCCTCTGAACATCCCTTCGAGAATTGTTTCATGTGGATCGTGTGATTGTATTAATAAAAAAATCTAAAGATATTTGAAGAAAAAAAATTATCATTGATATAAACATATATGATATTATATTGATTATATTGATATTATTTTTTTATTTAGTTAATTTTTTAAATAATTATATTAGCTAATTATATTAATTGGTATCATAGTAATTATATTGGTCAAGAAATTTAAAGAAATTATTTAAACGAATAAATTGTATAATTCGGATTGAGTAATTTTATTATATAATCTTTTAAACATTACATTAATCTTTTCCGTTTGTATTGTAAAAAATAATGAAATTAAAAATTAAACAATTTATTAATACTTTCAAATTTTTAAGCTAATTACGACGATCGAGTATCTAGATGCGATGCGATCTAAAAAGTGATTCGCGCTGCAATGGAAGGCATTATCTGGCGTTTATTGCTCAGTGATTGGCAGTACTGTTTCAAGAGTCGCGTCTCGCTAGTCGCGAGACGCGATATCTCTCTCTAATACCGTCTAGTCACAGTCTGTCGAAGCGCGCCGCGGCGATTGTAGGATTGCTTTCGAACCGCTTCATATTTTTCGTAATTATCTTCGATTAAAAACAATTTCGCACTCGAGAAATCATATCGTGAATATCTTTGTCGAACGTTGTCACCAATATCTCTTTTGTCGCGCTCAAGTATCGCTCAGTACCGCCATTATTGCGATTTCAGTCCCCCAATTTTCCGTGCTCGAAATTGACCGAAATCTCTTCCGTGTCCGAAACGTATCGAAAGAGTAATATGCACACGATTGTGGACAGGTATGTATGTAATATTCTAGTCATAAAGTATTAAGAGCATCAAAAAGTGTGAACGAAATATCCGCGAAAAGCAAAGATAGATTTGGTAGATCGTGTCGGGGAATCTTAGGCCCTGCGCACAATGGAAGAAAAGGAATAAATATTAAGATTTCAGTCTATCAGAAAGCGTGTATTTCGATGTAATCAGTTTCTAATAGATTGAAATCTTAATACTCGTTCCAAATATTACTTCCATTGTGCGCCCCTTTGCCTTGTTGCGCGGGACGGCGCGATTTGAAAAATTCAGCTCCGTGCACTGACGCCCTCTCGGCGGCCGAACTAAGAAACGGCAAGCCGAGACTAGTATATGTAGGTAACGAAGGAATATACCTGTTGAAATACAGCGTATCTACAAAATAATTGAGTCAGAATAATTCTATAATACAATAATTGTTGTAAAATTAGTAGTGAGTTGTAGAATTAGATACTATTCACTTTGTTATTATTAAAATTTCATAAATTCATTTTCAAACAAACTTTGCCTGCATTAGAAAAGTAATGTATTTCACGACAAAAAATGTATTTAAAAAATGAATAATTGTATTACATACTAATTAAGTAAAGAAAAAATTTGTAGGAAATTAATCTCGGTAATAAAAAAAATTAATAATAAATTCTCAAATTTAAAGATTTATATACATGCTAATTGTCGGAATACAGTTTATACATATTTACGAAATAGTTAAGCTAGAATAATTGTATAATTATTGTAAAATCAATAGTGAATTGTAGGATTATAGATATTGCTCATTTTATCTTCGACATTATAATTTCATAAATTTGTTTTCAAACTGCATTAGAAACGTCAGAAAGGAATGCATCATTTTGTGAAAAAAGATATATTAAAAAATGAATAATTGTGTTACATATTAAATAAATGAAATTCTTCAGAAAATCAATTTCGGTTATTAAAATAATATTAATATAATAAATTGTCGACAATATTATATTATGTCGAGGGGACAGGCGCGGCAATTCTTACGGATTGCGTTTATTTCTCGTACAACTAATCACATTTATTACACCACAATACACGACGGTACACTTAATAATTTAATCGAGTCTAAGTAATAATCGGTACAGTAGCAATCGATTAATGCGGAGGTATAAATAGCATACTCTTACTGCGTAACATCGCGTACAACTCTACGATATATGTACTTGCCGTTCGTAAATTCCGAATAAAAGTCGCACCCCTCTCGGCGACGATTCTCGGGAGGGAGAAACTCGTAATACACTTTTTAGCCGTGATAGAGTTATTTTGTTACATCGAATTACGTACAGGGGCGTGGATAAGTTGCCCGTTAAACATTATATACCATGTCATATCTGCACGCCACAGTCAGGGATTAAAGTTATCGAACTAATCGGCTAATCCGTGTGAAATCGAGCCCGTGTTGTAATATTGATTTTTCTCTCTCTTCTTCTATTATCGCAATTTAATTAATAGTTGGCGATCTACCGCATATACATGATATAAATTAATAAAATACCAAGTAAAGAGAAAATTACGTTGTATTTATTTTTTTTAACTTTCTATCTACTGAGAAAAAAAAACAGCTACAGATTATTTTTGGCGAATTTCTAAAATCGAAATTTTAATAAAATGAAATAATTTTTTAATTAAAAAATTTTAAATATACGTACATATATACGTAATTATTTTATTCTTGGAAAAAAAAATCATTTTGCATCATAAAATATGTATCAGGACTTCATAAAAAATTGAAAACGTGAGACTCGGCGATGTAAAAACGCCTGAAATATATTTTATCTTTCGACGTTAATTAAACTTTCAAATTAAAATTATTTATTTATTTTAATATTTAATTTGTGTATAAACGTAGTCTCATATAGATTTAATAATCTTGAGTACATTAAAATTAATAACAAAATATATATTACATTTTTTTAATGGTTTATAAATATTTTTTAGTTACATTATTTGAAAGATTCTATATGTCATGTCAAAGAGTGATGTTAAAAATCATGTCGATGAATATATTCGAAATAGATGCTTAATTTATCGAGAAACATTCAGTAACATTGAATATTCAATCCTCAAGAGATTGAATATTCGATCGAAGTGCCTTCGCACTTGAAAGTGCCTTCGGGTGCGCGATGGAATTCGAGTGGCGAGTTTATTGACTCTGAATTCTTCTCGCGAGTTCGTTTTGCTTTTCTTTTAATTCCTTCAACGATAAGCTGAAAATTGATTCCCTTCCTTACAAATGCGATAATAAATGATTTTATTCATGCGATAAATCTGCATGTCTAATCTATTGGTTCCGATCGCACGCGAAAAGTCCTCTTTAATCCTTGACTGCACGTATTATTCGCGAATAGATGATATATAGTCTTTTAATATCTTAATCTAAAGCTATCTTAAGTTGGTACATTTTATACATGTAATTATAGCGTAGGTAGTGGAGACGACAGATCTCATTTCGAGTTAAATAGAAGTACTAGATCGATTAGTATATAAACAGATGCAACTTACAGAAAAAATTACATATAAAATTTAATTTAAATTTTAAGAAATAAATTTCCATCTTGCGAAAATTCAAATCCAAATCTAATAAATCATTAAAAAACTCGAGAATACATAAAATATAGTTATTAGTGAGTTGCAACACATATTTGTGGAAAGATAAAAATTTGATATAATATTTATTTATTAAATACAATAATGAAAATGTGTCTCTTTTTTTATTTTTTGTGAAAAGGAACGTATAATCCCACGATTCTGAGAGTTTTTGTTTAAAACAATTTTATTATATTAACTTTATCCGTAATAAAAGATATTAATAAGTACATAAAAAATTTATATATTTGTTAAACAATAAGGAACAATTTTTAATATTTTTGTTTTGTTCCTTTTATGAATAAGTAGTAGGATTTAACATAATTCTCGAGTTTTTATTAAAATTATGTAATCATTTTATAAGTGAGAACAGGTTTATGGTTCAATTCAACTTGAAATAATCGCAAGTCTGTGTTGTAAGAATCTCGGTGCGAAACTCGGAATGCGAAGATTCAATCGCCACGATCTTTGATTTCAGGGTGTATCGTTTTGTAACGTGAAGATCGATCGAGGATCGAGATCGATCGTCTCCATAGTACGTGATATTATTGGCTCGCGGTCGCAACGACGTGAACGTCCGTCGTTCATCTGTGACGTTATCGATCGCCCGTCAGAATCGTTTCCACCGACATCACGTTCAACCATCGTTAAAATCGTAAGTACATACATACATTGTCAACTACGGCACACACGAAAGAGCATATGACTGTTTTCTCCTCGTTCAAGAACAAGGGCGATTACTGATTTATTTCTCGCGGGATTTTCTTCCGGTAAAGAAACGCTCGCATGATTAGCGCGACTATAGTTTAAATATGATTTGGTATTTAATATATGTTTATAAATCTGTTGACGCGCGAAAAGCGCACATTCAAATAATTTTTTCATATTTTTATATATGACGTGAAGCATTTTTTTCTTTCTTTGTAGTTTTCTTCATTTCGATGTGCAAACCGCAACATTTACAATTAAAATAGAATAAAATTGCTCTGAATGTGGTATTTCAGATATTTTGCTAAATAGATTTTTTAAATTATATAATTTTTTAATTAATCTGTGTATTGCTTAAAAAGTTTTTTTTAAATATACAAATGCATGAATAATTTTTGATTGTTAACAATTGAAAAGAAAAGATTTGTCGTGTCATGTGTTGTATAGACGTAGAGATGTAGGAGTTACAGTCTTATTAATTACACGAAGACTCGACACATTACAATTAGTATGTAACTGAATATGTAGATATTATCGTCACGCTAATCCGATACGAGTGTCGATGATTGGTTCCTCCTCAAACGCGACACGTGCACTTTGCATTTCTCCTTCATTCTAATTTTCTTGCATTGTTATTCATTCGTCGTGTTAGAAGGAAAATGGTTTATATCGATCGTACAATGAGTACTGGAAGAGGAGAATGCATTCGGCGCAATTTAGGAACTTGGCTCGAAACGCGATGTATAAAGGATGACTTACTCGAACATTATCGCGTATAACAAGAGTGCTTTCCAGCAAGAGACAGTGTGGCACAGTGAATTATTACAACCTTGCTGTTTGCCAATGTTAAACAAAGAGAAATGATCACTGTATTACACTGTGTCTCTTGCTGGAAAGCACAAAAAATGTTTATATTACTTATTTTGTAGCGATTTTCACATGCAATTTTCCATCGTGTCGCATTTTTTTTTTAATATCGTAGCGCTGTAACTATTATAAGTATGACATCGTAGCAACAATCATATATAATAGTTTGCATTTTGGTTATCATGATTCAATACACTTTGTAGCGTAGATAGAGGAACGATTTTATTATAACGACGTTATTATAAAATTGAGTGGCATATAAATTACGCCCCTATTCCCTTCGGAGGATCAAATTAGTCTCGAAAATTTTTCTTATTGCACCACAAAGCACGTGGTTACAAATATATAAACGTTTCTACAGATTATCTTATTACCGTTAAATAATGCGCTTGTGCCGTTTCATCTTCGCGAATCCTCTTATTGTACGGTCGCGAAAAAGACTTAACTCTGGAAGAATAGCCTTCTTGCGTACTGGTGTTGATACCAGGAGTTCGGAAAGGATCAGGTGGGACGTAACAGGTGGGCTTCTTAATCGCAGCTGAGTCATCGATTATACCGAATAACACGTGATAATTCTCAAACAATTCTCACACTGATCTTTATTGTGCATGATCTTTATCAATATTTCATACCATACTGCATCAAACCGTACTTACATCGACGAAGTATACATCTTTTATGCTATAAAGATCAGCGATTTTTTCACGATCGACGATTAACCGAACGACGCCGCCGTCGTCGTCGCCGCCTGAAATCCGCGACGCGAACGATCCGGGAGAGTGTCATCATTGATCGAAACATTTACAATTAAAATAGAATAAAATTGCTCTGAATGTGGTATTTCAGATATTTTGCTAAATAGATTTTTTAAATTATATAATTTTTTAATTAATCTGTGTATTGCTTAAAAAGTTTTTTTTAAATATACAAATGCATGAATAATTTTTGATTGTTAACAATTGAAAAGAAAAGATTTGTCGTGTCATGTGTTGTATAGACGTAGAGATGTAGGAGTTACAGTCTTATTAATTACACGAAGACTCGACACATTACAATTAGTATGTAACTGAATATGTAGATATTATCGTCACGCTAATCCGATACGAGTGTCGATGATTGGTTCCTCCTCAAACGCGACACGTGCACTTTGCATTTCTCCTTCATTCTAATTTTCTTGCATTGTTATTCATTCGTCGTGTTAGAAGGAAAATGGTTTATATCGATCGTACAATGAGTACTGGAAGAGGAGAATGCATTCGGCGCAATTTAGGAACTTGGCTCGAAACGCGATGTATAAAGGATGACTTACTCGAACATTATCGCGTATAACAAGAGTGCTTTCCAGCAAGAGACAGTGTGGCACAGTGAATTATTACAACCTTGCTGTTTGCCAATGTTAAACAAAGAGAAATGATCACTGTATTACACTGTGTCTCTTGCTGGAAAGCACAAAAAATGTTTATATTACTTATTTTGTAGCGATTTTCACATGCAATTTTCCATCGTGTCGCATTTTTTTTTTAATATCGTAGCGCTGTAACTATTATAAGTATGACATCGTAGCAACAATCATATATAATAGTTTGCATTTTGGTTATCATGATTCAATACACTTTGTAGCGTAGATAGAGGAACGATTTTATTATAACGACGTTATTATAAAATTGAGTGGCATATAAATTACGCCCCTATTCCCTTCGGAGGATCAAATTAGTCTCGAAAATTTTTCTTATTGCACCACAAAGCACGTGGTTACAAATATATAAACGTTTCTACAGATTATCTTATTACCGTTAAATAATGCGCTTGTGCCGTTTCATCTTCGCGAATCCTCTTATTGTACGGTCGCGAAAAAGACTTAACTCTGGAAGAATAGCCTTCTTGCGTACTGGTGTTGATACCAGGAGTTCGGAAAGGATCAGGTGGGACGTAACAGGTGGGCTTCTTAATCGCAGCTGAGTCATCGATTATACCGAATAACACGTGATAATTCTCAAACAATTCTCACACTGATCTTTATTGTGCATGATCTTTATCAATATTTCATACCATACTGCATCAAACCGTACTTACATCGACGAAGTATACCACTTTTATGCTATAAAGATCAGCGATTTTTTCACGATCGACGATTAACCGAACGACGCCGCCGTCGTCGTCGCCGCCTGAAATCCGCGACGCGAACGATCCGGGAGAGTGTCATCATTGATCGATAAACCCGCGACTCACGTCGCGACACGTGTCAGTATGCTTAGCCTCTACTGTGTTTCTCTCCTCTTTCTCCACTACGTAATATAATATACCAGCTAGAAAAGGATCTTAATAATTTATATAGAAAATGTACAAGAAAATCTACATTCAACGAACGCGTGATATTTCTATATGAGTATGGTACGACGCGCGATGATCGAGCAGGCGAAGAATAAATAAATTAAAACAGAAGTCGCGAGAGAGGGGGGGGAAGCCCGGGGACGAGTTTTGTGCCATTTGTGATCGAGTGATCCGCCGTGTCGTAAAAAATAAAAAATAAAAAAAACGACGGGCAATGCAACAGTTGAACTCTTAATTTATTTCTACCTTATACAGAACTTTGAGACAAGAGTTGAAGAAGACATTTATCCACTTCGTTGAATGAATCATTTAACGAAGACGCTTGCTGTTCGGTTTCTCGTCATGCCTGCTCAGTCGATTTGCGAAACGCATAGCCCTGTACACGTCACTTTCGATTAAACACGACGTGCGTATCCGTCAGTCGGTGCGAATGCCACACGTTCCAATTTTAGATGAGCGCATCTTGCTCCCGTTGGAAGAAGCGTTTAAACCGAGCAAAACGGATGCTCGTTGACGATTTAAATTCGTACGCCTCGGATTCCTAATAGCCGTCCTTAGAACTGAATGCGTCAGGGTCGATTTATTTCACGAAGATAAACCGACGTCTTCGTTGTAGGTACAAGATATGCCTCGCGATGTGCTTCAACATGATTGCCCAATTCAAACAAATCAACATATCTAAACCCTTCAAATGTCGTTGATAAATCGAATTTGCAGAGTGGTATTCGCGCTTTTGCATTGATATGTAAACACAAATCGTAGATAATGTTTGCGTGTGGAAGCTTGGTAAAGAGTCAAATAAAACAATAGAGGATTCAAACTGTTTGAAGATCTTTCGTCTTAGCAAACGTTTACTCAGCAATACTAAAACGCGGTCATTATCTTTGTCGAGAGAACGCTGTTGAGAGAGATTGATGAAGGTATATAGATCGTGCTAACTTTTTACTGGTGAATTTTTTAAAGAATCTGTTGATCGTTTTTTGAAAAAATATTTAAAAAATTAATAAGTTATGTATGTAATAAATTATATAAGTAATCAATAATTATCGATTTCTCGAAAATTATTGAAAAAAGTGCAAAGAGAGGAATAATAGAAATTTATTTATTTTTAAATTTCAAGTGAACTTTTATAAATTAGTTGCCCAGATATTTAATATTATGTTGGAAATTTATAATAAATAATCTTTTTCAATAGTGATTTTTTTGATAAAGAATTTCGACATTTCTTTTTGCTAAAGGAAAATTTTCAAAACGATCAAAGGGAAACGAAGCATGATTTTATATGGTGATGTTTTACACCGAATAAACGATCAGAGTCACAATAACTTTCTAGCAGGGCGATAAAAACGATAACGCTTCTCAGATTCCGATGTGTGATATATCCATAATGATAATATACAATGGTTAAATATATTTTATACCTGAACGTATCTTCGCTTATCTACTTGCTTCGCGTTCATTTTCGTTTCTCTTTTTGCCTCTCTCGTGGTTTCATTGGATTCTCGCGCTGTTTCCCTCTCACGCCCACTTTCTCCGAGTGCACCGGCTCTCAAGACACAAGGCGGCCGCGAATAAATCAGATTTGAAATGGCTAGACGTGGTACATGTACGTACGCATTTTGCGCTTGTCTACTCGAGACCAGCCTTTTAGTACCGACGGCAATACGAGCCCTCTAGTGCTGGACGCGGTTGAATCATGCTTCCGTAGCAGGTGTGCCGCGGTTTTCTCAGGAATTAAGTCGAAGCGTACATATTATCACATGTACCTTCACCTCGCTATTTCTACTCCGCGACGTTGAAAGATACTGCGATGCATAATTTGCGGTCATTGTGTAATTTTATTATAGCAAGATTATTCTTCATATTATATTATGCATTATTTCAAACAGTTTTTGAAAACTGGATTAAATAATTAAATAAAATAATAATAAAATAATAGTTAGTTATAAATTATAAAAACTATATGTTTGCGATTTGTCTTTGAAGAAGTAAAATTAGAATAATAAAATTGAGACGGATTTAGAAAAGGGCCACATTCAACAGACATTCTATGTTCCGAGAAATTACAATTTTTCCCTATATCTCACAATTGCGCCAAATTATTAATGTAAAAAAATCAAAAGCATGAATTGAACTTTTCTTCAAACGGTAGTTTTTTGTGTGCTCCCTTTTTCAAGCTTCACTTCAATTTTTGCTCATAAGCAAAATAAAAAGGGATGAACAAGATTAAAGACATCGTACATCAGTATGCGATTTTCGAAATTGATTTCGCTTTGCCGAATCTATTAAGCTTTAATGATAGTACCTTCTATAATATAGATGCATTAACGCTCAGTTCGTACATAACACGCTCGCATCACATCGTGCACAATCTGTACACGTCCATGTTTTGTATATAGCAAATTGATGTTGATGAAAATGAATTACCATCGAACCGTCGGAGAAACGTTTTGAAAGAGCTCGATTATTTTATATGTTATAGAGATATTAATATCACGTTCTCTCGCAATTCACGTTGAATATTGTTGCACGCAACTTAATTAAAACCATCAATTTCTATTGATCACGACAGTGACTGCGCTACGAGGATTATGATGCGGAAGCGAATATCTTTTATTTAAATCTGGTTCGGCTATAGTATTAACGGTACAGAAATGACGACCTATTCGGATGATTATTCGCCATTGAATAACGGGGGTACCGCCAGAAACCACCATATACCGGCGACGATTTGCGGTATTTCAGAGTAATTGAATCTGTCGCGTAAATTCGACCCGACATTTATCTCGCGACATTTCTCACGGACACGCGATTTATCGGGTGCGAACGGGTACGATGGCGAGCCTTCAAAGATTCATGCCGTTCAATAAATCGCTTGTCACGGAGAAATGTCGCGCAACAAATGTCAAGAGTGAATCGACATCGAGGAATGCGCTTGCTCTACAGAGACGTTGGGTACTCGACCGAACAGCAAATTGTCATATTAGAATGGAAAACTAATTTGCATTTGATTCAAAGGATATGTGCTTGGCGAAAGTCAGGGCAAAACTGAAGAGTTCTTTTAATTGAAATAAATATTAGAAAGAAATTTCATAAATATATATACGTGTGATTGATTGATAATACAGATATAGAGATCATCTGAAATTTTAATGATTATTCATCAGTGTATATTTCGAACGATCGATCATTCCTGTGGATCGTTTCAGGATTATATCTCGCAACGAGATGGTTGCCTTTGCACGCAATCTTTCTACAAATATGCATTGCTCGCGTTACTTCGCGGGGCGGACGCACTCGTCATGGAAAAATCGCTGCTCCCCCTTTCGTCTTCCTTCCTCGTATCTTGCTTTCGACATAAGATCGTCGATGAATACCGCGCGCAAAACAAAATCGGCACCCCGATACTGGTATTCGCGGTCGGGAAATCAAGATATGCAGGTTCCTACGAACACGGTTAGGAGGGGATTGACTTCTCTCTTTTCCTCTCTGTTTCTCTCTCCTTCTTTCTTCTTTCTCTCTCTTTCTGTCACTCTCTTTCTTTTTCTCTTTCTCTTTCTCTCTCTCATTCTTACATACACAAACGCACGCATACATGCACCCACTTCCTCTTTCTCTCTCTCTCTCTCTGTCTCTCTCTCTTTCTCTTTCTCTTTCTCTCTCGTTCTTTCACTCACACTCTTATTCTTTTTCTCTCTTCATCTTGCTTTCTATCTCTTCCTCTCCGCGACGTACGAGCATCTCAATGGCACGATCTCGCCCTTCGTTGAAAACGACGCATTCGACGGTGCCATTCGTCGCGCCACTCGATGACGATCGACCTCTGTGTCACTGTGAGTCCACCTTGACCACCGCCGTCACTCTCTTGGCCAAGGATCAAGTAAGATCTGTGAATATAACAAAATTGTGTGAGTAGTCTCAATCGTTGTCCAGTTGTCAGCTGTTGCCGACTACCATAATTTCTGACAGGCAGTCTATGGTCGTTACAATTTGTTTACATATTATCAGAGCTGTCCCATTAGAAACCTTGATCATTTGATTGATCTCTAAATGAAGACAAGTAGAAAATTAAATGGCTACGAGATATAAAGAACACAAAAAATTAGGAGCTTTATTATAGTTTTAATGTCTGTTGAATGTGCATTGTCCAAACAATAACGAGATTAATTAATAATAATAGTAATAAAATAATAATATTTGTGATTCACAAGAAGCAAATTTAGATTTACAAGAATTTAGAATTTTATAAAAATCTATTCCATTCTATTTTTATTTTTAAAGGAATTTTGTGTGTGTATCTGGAAAAATATATCTGTAAAAATTTGCTTAAAAAATCTACAGTATTATTTAAATTTGTCCACATATAAATGTAGTAGACACTTTTTTTACTTTTTTGAAGATGGGCAATTTAAAGTTATTAAATTTTTAATGATATAAGTATTCATACAAAAATGGAAGAATTTCGAATCAACATTCAATTCTTTGATGAAGCAATAATACTTACTTATTAGGCTTGATTTTCGGGCATCTGCAAGCCAGATCAGCTGAATGAACATAAAGGGACACGTCGCCACGTCGAATCCTCGAGTTAGGATTTTTCTTGTAGATAAAGTCAACGTTTAGAGTGAATCGGATCCAGGATGTACCTGATACGCTTGTGCCGGCCTGCGAGCTATCGCTTTTCTTGTGTCTGTCCGTTATTCTGCCCAGAATAGCTGCGTTGAAAAAGAACATATTGAGCATTACATTTCAAGCATACGGATAGTAATGTTACCAAGTTATAATATATAATTGAAGTAGAATATCTGGAGCAAGGATATATATATATATATATATATATATATAATCGAAAATTCCATTTTGAGAAGAACATATTGAAACCCTTATTGTATTTTATAGAATATAGAATTTCATAGTATTTTATGGAGACAATGATGACTTCGTTCGACAATAGCTGAAGTTACTTCTTTTTTCTCCGAGTATTTTACAAGATGAAAGAAAAGATTTTTTAATACATCATTTTTAAAATAAAATTTATCTTTTTATTAAAAAATTTTATAGAATAAAACTTTAAATAAATGTAACTTCATAATTCTAAATAATTTCATAAAACTTAAAAAAAAATGTAATTAGAGAATTGATGTTTTACGTTGTAATTAAAATGTATTGGACGTAATAGTGTTTAACATAGACCTATGTGTTCCTTTCGTTCAAAGGATGTCCAGGTCCTTTCAACCTCTGTCGAGACTATAGAATTGAATGGGAGGCGGCCGGCACGGCGGCTGGGCACAACTCTTTTCTTTTCTTTCTCTCCTGTTACGACTTACCATCGATCCTCTCGTCCTCAGGACAGGGATACTATTAGCCTTTCGCCAAGGACTAGGGTCATGCCCCTGCGAAACGATTTAGCGTTGAGTTGCATTCGATCGAACCATTCATTACTCGACGTCGGCGTTACGAGTTTATACGCCGTCGTGCTTGACCCCGGAGTTTGCTATTCGAATCACGGGGCCGCGTTATTCTTGACATCGTAGTCTGGAGATTTTACATCTCTCGTGGGGGAGAATAACAGAATATATTTTTGAAATGGAAATGTGTATTTTCTTTGCTTCGTATATAGCAATTTCGCGAATTCTAAAACTGACTTTGTTGAGTTATTACATCCTTAATACCCTAAATTGATC
Organism: Trachymyrmex cornetzi; assembly: GCF_001594075.2. Lineage (NCBI taxonomy): Eukaryota > Metazoa > Arthropoda > Insecta > Hymenoptera > Formicidae > Trachymyrmex > Trachymyrmex cornetzi. Next base: position 1,838,306 of record NW_017295784.1, read on the forward strand.
TCTTGTTGAGAAAACGCAATTAATAGACGAAAAAAATGTGAAATGCAAAATTATTGAATATTTACATGAAAAATTATATATTTGTGCAATTTTTGTTTTTATTCTACAACCAATTTCTGTTGTTATTCTAAAAATGTTTATTCTTATTAAGAAAAAAGTTTTCAATGGATAAAACTAAAAAAACATTTTATATATGATATTTGTAGATAAAAATTATTTTTTACTTTATTGATGTTTTCATGAAATATTTCTTTCTTCCTCTATTCTTTCATTTTCATCAAGTCAAGTTTTTCTTGTATTGCAATTTTATCTTTGATGATTTGTTATAATGTTTAAAATCATTGTAAAATCATTGTAGAAGCTTCTTATGACATCTCTTTGCGTATTCCTCGCTCTGAGCGAAAAACACGTGGAGGCACGTGCACGAGGCGTCGCTTTCCGATCGGTTTCGCTTTTGCGACAAGACTATAGGATGACGGTCGTTTTAGCCGCTATTCTAAGTCAGAGACAGCTAAGTGCAGACCTGTTGAAGATTTATCTGCGCTGAATCAAATGAGCGGACAGGAAAGGAAGCAGGGAGCAACGAAGCCGCTCTGCTCGGCCAAACCCGCGCCGGACCACGGCTCAAAGGCATACCATTCTATTATTGAAAGCCCCGGCACCGTTAAAACGCGAGTCTTTCATTTTTGAACGAGTTGTTATATAGATACACCACCGCGAGAAGAGAGCGCAATTGCGACCGTACGCAAACAACGCTATCCTTTCTTTCTCCTCAATGACGGATTTAGCCAACTCCGAGCCCCAAGTATTATAAACCGATGTGAAATTTTAAAATTTTCATCAAGAAATAACGAAATTTAAGATATTAATTTTTCATATTTATTATAAAGAACAACAGATGCAGAATATAAAGCAATTAGTGTAATTATAGAAAAAATTGGAAATTAGAAAATAGGAAAGATTCTTTTTAAAAGTGATTTTTAAAATTATTTTCTATTTTATAAATATCTATTTTGGTTTCGTTTAATATAATTTTTCTTAAACTTCTTTTGTTAACCTTTTTATGCAAATGCAGGGCTTTCTAAAGCGAAATCCGTTACTGCCTCTTCTCTTACTGTCTCCCTGTTTCTCTCCCTTCGGGTCCCTCTCCCTGTACGTACATTTATGTTCGACTTTTTCGAGGACTTTCGAGAGAGAGAACGGCACTCTGGCATAAATCGTTGTTTTACATGCGTCCTCCACACATTATTGGGGCGGGCACACATCTATTCCCGATAAAAGCCGAAACAATTCCGGTGGCTTTGTATCGCGCAATGTTTTTCCACATCGGCCAGCCAGGATTGTCTACATCACTACGTTTATTGTCGTTTTCGAGCGCTGTCATTTAACTTGTCAGTGTGATATTGGATTAGAAGTTTTGTATTACTTGTCTATTGCAAAAATAACGGGGTCATGTAATATTGGATAATAATTCTTCATTTTTATACATTTTGAAGCTTTCGATTGTTTGATCCTTTAATGAAAATTGAATATTTCTCTCTATATCTTCTAGTGCTTAAAACATTTATCAAAATATTTATTATTAATGATTAAGAAATTACAAGAAAATATATAGTTTATTTTAAGAAATTCGTCATAACATAAAGATGTTGCGTGATAGTTTTAAGTATGAGTGTAGATAGATATATCCCTTTACTTTAGAATGGGTCGTTTTATTTTTAGAAATGTGATAGTTGATGTATATGTATAAGAACGACTTAATTATAGAATCTCGTGGTGGCAGGAGGCGGGACGTTTGTCGCGTTGTTTGGGTTTCTACAGTTTGGGTTCCATTATATCAGAGGGGTGAGTGCAATTACCTACACAGTTCTTTGTTCACAGCGTTGTTTGATTCGGGAACACTTACCGTAGTCTCTTTTGCAGTACTTGTTGAGATTTAGCCTCTTCGTGCTGGCGCGACACTTTCCGCACTGATCTGCAATAAAACAAAGTGAAAAATGAATTACGCGGCTTTCAGTGGCTTAATCAATTTATGGCTGCGCGGATTAATTCCCATGGGCGTAGCGTTGGCGAACGCATTGTTAGTAAAGTATTCTTTAAATTGTGCGTAGAATAGAGTTCGATCGGATCGAGCAATTGTCTTAATTGATCCTTGTGTAGATGTTATCAAAATGGCGAATCACTATTATTACAGTAATCGTGGTATGCCTGACATGATTAACCACATTAAGGCCTCACATAACGAAACCATATTAAGCTCTCTCACATATTTGTGCTATTTATTCACGATTAACACCGTTATTATTATGGATTTTAATATATGAATCAAATTACATTGAAACGATGTGCATTATGAAAGCCTTATCTCTTTATTAAAATTATCAAAAATAACTATTGTTTCGCATCTAATTTTACACTCCTCGGGAATGTAAATAGAGCAAGACCATAAAATATTTTGAAAAGATTAATTGGATTACCTATCGCAGTTTGCAATGATTCAAATTAGAAATACAATATTTAAGCAAAATAGTCTGCAAACTCAATTTATTAATAATATAATAAATTAAGTTTGCAGACTATTTTGCTTTTGAAGCTATTGTGATTTATACTTTAATAAAATTATATCTTTGACTTATTTTCAAGTAAATTTTATTTAAAAAATTGTAAATTAAATAATGATTAATGCTAATTAAAGTTATAGGTATTTAATGTTGAAAATTGCAAGTTTAAACAAGCATTTTTTTTTCGGTATTTTTAACAAATTACTTTCATATAAAAAATTCACAAAAGATACTTCGCTACCTTTGGTATGTATAATAATAGTCTATACACATAGGCACGTAGATCTGGTGTTAGTGGAGACGACAAATGAGTATCGTGACGTCACAGACGGGGAGCCTTCGACCTCGTGTCGCGTACACATTGTAGGCACTTGGATTACTTCAGCTCGTCTCGTCTGGTCTCGTCTCGCACTTGACACGACCCATTATCATCCACCAGCGAATCCATCCATCTATTATCTAGCCGCGACTATCCATCCATTATATCCCATACGGTCAACGCATCTCGCAGCCGTTCAATTAATTCCCCGAACAATATGTTATAGTCTCAACCAAGGCCAAGAGAGGTGAAAGTCGGTAATGTGATTAGGACGAGACAAACTTTAGAACACTTGTTATAGAAGTTGAAGGAAGTAAGGTTTAGATTATCTTTTAGAAATCAAGGAATGACTTGAAAAAAATTCAAAAAGCAGATGATATCAAGAAATAACGAAAAATAAGAATTTTTACGTATTTCATGAATTATAAATATATGTAGTATACGATGAATATATTACATTTTTATCTCATTGTTTCAATCATTGTCCACGCATAATATGACATATTAATATATATTAAGTCTTCCACAGATATTATTTAAACGAATTAAACGTTACAATATAATTATAATTAATTTGGGACTTTAAAATTTGAACGAAACAAGATGTGGAATAAAGTTAATTTCAGTAGTATCTCTTAAGAGAAGACAAGGTAAATTTAGGTAAATTTTCCAAAGCCGGACGTATTTGGACAGACAGAAAAGGAGGACGTGCCCAGAACGTACCATAACTTTAAATTTGATTTATTTGGCTATCGATTTTACTTCATGTTCTCTTTAAATTACGGCAGGGGTCCGATCAGTTTTGAGTACAGGTAGGCAGATGCAAATCGACGTCAAATGCCAGCCGCATGGGGCTAACTGTTGAATTAGCGTGAGCTGCCCACCTGGTGCTGATTCGCGATACCACGCTGATGTTCATTCGTTCGTACGTACGTCGAGACGTTTGCCGGATCACACACGTGTCGGGGATTGAAAGCGCGTGATTGATCGGTCGGCCGGGCGATCGAGAATTGCCCGCGAGATCTTCCGACTGTTGCGTTGATTTATCGGCAACGACGTGCTTGGATTTCATAACACGACGGAGATGGTAGTCGACGAAGAAGTTTTCTTGTATTGGAACTGAATCTATTGCGCATGTCCTACATGAGTCACAAACATCAGTGACATTCTTGACTTACGAATTAATAATACAAATATTAAATTGAAAATAAAATCATATTCGTTATTATTATGGAGTCACTTGGTGGCTTTTTACAGCCATCTTTGAATCAAATCGATAACTGCCGAAAAGATTGTTGTACATACACACAGAAAATATCATTCAACTGCTAAAAAAAGTGATTACTCAGATTTTTTTTCTTTTATGTAACAGTTATGTTTAACAAAGAATATTTTCTTGTTAAAAATCTCAAAATTTACTTATTACAAATTTTAAAAAAATTTAGTATCATGTACTCAAAACAAAGAATTTATTCTTTCTTGAAGTATAGATATAAAATTTTACCAAAAAAGCGATTTTATGTAATAAATTGTTTTAATTTAATAATTTTGATTGAAGTATTAAATTTGGATTCAGAATTTATTTTAAATAAATTTAATGCTTGTAATGAACTTATAATAGATTTGCGGGTTGATAGATTTGGTTACACCAATTGATCTGTTGCTTAGCATAAGTTATTAAATTATGATTTTGTATCTAGGTAAACTTTTCTATAACAGTTTACCCAGTGTTTGCATCGGCATACATTAAGTACAACCGATGGAATTCGCTATTATATTTGTTTACACATTGCGAAACATCAGTTCGTAAGAGTAAACGACATCGAGCAGGAAATTGGCGAAAGAAAAATATACGATATCAGATGAAATATTTAAAGTCACCGAATAGACAGCAAAAAAATATTTGTTTTCCGATACGCGAGAGCAACTGATTCTCTCACATGCATGGTATTTTACGACTTCAAACATCGTGCATCCGGTTCGCGAAAATGGACGACGTACGGCAAAAAAATAAGGTAAAAACGTACTACGGGAAAAGAACACTTTTCAAACGGGGATAACATACGCGCGAGTGTCGACATTGTCATCTCGCATTCCGCTCGCGTTTGGAGTACGGCATCAGTGAACGACCGCTGCATCTTTTCTTATTTTTACAGTAATCCGTTTAAATCAATAATATCAATAATATCAATAATAATCTCTTCGTTTTAATGTTCTTTACCCACATTACGAATATAAAATAATTCTCTCCTGACGCAAAGCTGATATATTTGAAACATTAAATCTTGTACTACATGTACTTGCGTAAAGGAGTAATATTTTATCTCGAGAGATATTCAGTTATTTAATAAGATTCTCAGCTGGTTATTCACTGAACGGGACAACTCGCATACATCGATACTCTTTCTCGTTCGCGTGTCGTTTATCGAAGTATATCGCGAAGTGGCCGCGAGAAGCATACTTGATAAACGCGAGAGCACGAGAGAGACTTTGCTTTCACGGGCGAGTTGAGAGAGATGAGAGATTTGAGATCTTTGACCCTGGGAGTGTCGAACTTTTTACTGGACTATTATCCTAGACTCCTGTAATATACGCCGAATAGCTAAGCTGGTGAGATATGAGTGAGGAAACATCACTACGTGCAATACAAAAAGCGGAGTCTTTATGAACTATGAGATATCCGCATGCCTTCTGTATGTGAGATTTTCCTCGACACATTTTGAACGTCGTAATCTTTTTTTGTATCGCTAACCTGATTTAACAAGCTTCGATCTCTCTTAATGAAACAAGGATCGAATCGAGGATAGAATTGAGTGGATTTTATAAACAAAATGCACTTCATGTTTGAGAAGCAGAAGAGATCATATGTTCGTATAGTTTTATTTTATCCTAAAGTATTTTACGTGGATAATGAAACTCTGCGTTATTTTACATCTAATTAAAAATTTACGGGTTGCAATAAAATTTATCCTCGTGTATTTTCGTGTATTCTCTTCATGAAATAAGATCTAGCATTTGAATCTTTTTACTTCTCAAGTGTAGATTTACGCTAATCGCGCGTGTCACACATTACTTCGATCGTGTGTAAAAGCGGTCAGTACGATCGATCCCGTAATCATGGTTAAACGCCTTCGAAGAAACTAATCCTTTTTCTCATGGCCGGTGCTCGTTTTAATGCTCAGTGTGGTTAGGAAAGAGGTTTAGCGGTTACGCACTGTCGAAGCCAACAAGATGTGCGCATGCTCTTTTTATTTATCTCGTTCTTACCGCGATAATTTTACCTCTGTCGATCCTACCTGCCGGCTACTCGGTAACTTAATTCTAATTATTAGCAGCGATCTTCTCTCCTGTGAAAACTTAAACACATCTGTAGAAATCGAGCGTATAATAAAGTAAAAAGAAAAAGAAATGAAAAAAGATGATTAGCGAGTACGATTACACGAGTGAAAAGATGAAAACAAACATACGCAAATTCAATTTGCTCTTGGCTGTCTATTTGAATTGGGATAACTAGATCTTTTTGCGATATTTAATATCGGAAGATGGAAGTATAATTTCGATTTATTTGTTATTACATGTTAATATCGCATAGTGGTGAAAGGAATATGTAAAATTGCTGTGATATGTATAAAGATACGTATATCTATACGAGAATGTATAGAAATTTTACGAAAGAAATAAACTCTCGGCTAAATTATGTTTTATTATTATGTATCTAATTGTAGAGTCACTAATTATGAATCTGGATTATCTGAGAATTATATTTGATAATTCAGATATCAATAATTTGTTTAAACAATTAACAAAAATTTGATTTGAACGAATATTAATAGTATTATTGAATTCTACGGAAAAAATATATGTAAGTAGTGTATTGCATTCTTCTTCCGTCATCCTTATTTCAAATAGTTATATTTACTATAGATTTAAGTTCCCTTTTTTTCATTGTAACTATTACTTCTTACATAAAGCAGCTAGTACAATAGATAACATCTATAAATTTTTTTATCATTGAAAACGAGAATTGGTAAATGAAATTATTTTATCACGTCGCGTTTTTGAGGTACTTCGGCTGAAAAATACAAAAAATGCCACTTTTAACACTTTTTGGGTTCAATTTTCAAAAACATGACATGATAGAACAATTTCATTTACTACAATCAATTTCAGCGACAAAAAATCACTTCGTAGTTTAGAAAAAAAGTATAAATTTGTCGAATAGTTTAATTAGCTCGTGTAATCAGATTCGTTTATAAATTAGAAACTATAAGGTAATGCTTTGTTATTCCTTATAAAGAAAATTTGATTTTAACCCTTATCGTACCATCTACAATTTGGTGCTTTATCCATACCATCAAGAGTCACTTCAAATCTCTTCGTTTTTTCACCTCTTCAAAATAATTTAAAAAATCTCTAAAAATTCACCAACATACTTTCAACTTTCTAGAATAAATATTGACTCTTTATTTTGGAAAATAATAAAATGTAGTATAATTTATAATTACCGAAAGACTCAAAGAAACTTGCACGAACAGGAATCACTCGGTCACTAGTTACTCATATTAGTACGGTAAGGGTTAATTGAGTCAAGAGGTAGTTGCAATTCCCAGTTTTCTTTGCATTCTTATTTTTTCTCTGCATGACTTTTATCTTAGTGCGTGGTACATATGCTTTCGACACAGCTTGCGGGATCGCGTGTACGCGCGCGGCACAACCGCTGATACGCGCCATTCATAAGCGTCCTTTAGACGAGTCGCCATTCATCCTAGCCCATTCATCGGCCGACCGTCCCCAAGCGCGGCGACGACGGCAGTCGGAAGTCGCGCGATTTAGAACGTTGATATTCGCATGTGCGCGCGCGTGTAATCCGCTTAGATCCAATCGTTGGGTATCGTTAATACGAAGCGTCCGATCGGGACTTCCTTTGTGCCTTGATTATTGTCAATTTGTAATCGCATGAGGCGCGAAAGCTTTTATTAACTGCGAAGAATGCTTCTTTGAGGTTTATTTAACGTAAAGACGGAGACATTGATTCGCTTCGAGGATTGATTCGATTTTATTATTGTGATTTTAGAGCAAATTATGAACTTTTTTAATGGCTAAGTAAATCGATGAGATTACTTTTATAAATAGTTTCTAGTACGTTTTATTAAAAGAAAAGAGATTCTATAATTTAAAAACGTTTTGTATTATAATTTGAAAAAAGTTTTATGTAATTAATAGTAATATTATTATTGACTATATATTATATATTAACAACTTTACACATTGTCGTTCTATAAAGAATTGTTATAAATTACACGCAAAGAAATATTTTTAAAAATAATAAAATAATAGGCCAATTTTTGTTTTATCTATTATTTATATATTATCTATTATTATATTATTAAAACTACTGGTATGACCTAATTTAGCAATGAAAATCTCATTCCAGAGATATCCCATGTTAATTTAAGAAGCTGGCATTGGTATCCGTTTAGCTAGGATAAATTTTGGAAGTTATTTTAACCTTGACTGTGAATATTTTTAGTCTATGCATATTCTCGATGTATTAATCGTTACTGAGAACGGTTATGTAAAGTGATGTAGAATTTTATGACACTTGTTTTTAGTGAGCTGACCTAATACTATTTCTGTTTTATGAGAGCCATATTGCTGTCGAAGTGTATATTAAACATGATATAAAGAATATTGGAGGAAGATAGATATTTGTTTAAATTCTTAAATATCAAAGTGTAAATTATATTAACTAAAGTTCGAGTACAAGTAATCATGTATTTCTAAAAGTTATACACAGTAACATATATATTAAAATATTTCTCTATAATTTTACAATATTATATAATAAATAGAAAGGAAATGAATACACAAAAAAGTTACGAAAAAAATCAAAAGAGATTATTACTATCATTTGAATATTTAAAAAATAATGTAATTTGCAAATTGTAGCAATTGTGAAATATATAAACATTTTGTTATTAAAACGTTATTAAAATAAAAAGTTGTACAATTTATTTTGGAAAGTTATGCCTTAAAAACTTGTAGATTAAATTTTAAAATTTATTTTACAAAATAAAGATGTCATAATTTTACTTTACTTTGCAAGATGCTAAAATTTACGATAAAATTTTTATAAATATTACAATTTTACTATTACGTAAAAAATTTTATTTCATATTTTTTCTGCAACTTCTTATATGTTGGATAAGATTTTTATTGCTAATATTCGCGAAGATGGTAGACGATACTAAATTATTTTCTCTCTAAACTTTTATCTAAAAAAAAAAAAAAACTAAATTTAATCTTGCCTGTTTCTTTGAAAATTCAAGAGAGTGTTTTTTTCACCGACTTACAATTAGCCTTACAACGCCTGGTATACAGATTCTTCCCAGGCGACGTTGTTCCTAGTAGCGGACGTAGATTAATCTTTCGCAGCGTGACTGTGTTTTCCTTGGCAGAAGGGCTATGCCACGCGCAAGAACGCGCTCGAGGTTTAAAGATGAATTTCGCAAATTCTCGTCTTAGCCGCGATACTTTTAAAGCCAAGGAAAACATCAATACTGGCACGACGTTATTGCCTTCTCTCTGTACAACGATACATCTATAGATGGGTATAAAACTTCAATTTATTTAAAATTTATCTGTAACATAAACGAGGCACTTGATGCAACAATTAGTCGATCCTTTGTGAAAATTTGGATGGAAAAAAATAAAATAACAAAGTGAGATTGAAAGTTTTAATGATTTTTTCAAGCTAATGACATTTTTTAAATTTAATAAAAATTATTACTGTATTTAATTAAAAATAATGTAAACTTGATCTTCTCCTTTCTTTTCCTCTTTCAATATATCATATTTTCGTCGTCTGAAATATAATAAAAAATTGTTTCGTTTGCAAAACCCTTCTTAGATACTTATGTGTTGGTTTACTTTCACGTTACTTTATATTATATACATGTATCCATAATACACCATTCGTGTGCGCGACTGATCCTTCTCCATTTCACACTCAATCTGGCCAAGCACATGTAGGCGTCTGAAAGTATTTGCGGAGCGAGATGTATACCGGTGTTCGTCAACTAAATCCAAAGTTCGCGAGGAAAGATTTCTTGGAAGCTACCGGAATAAGGAAAGAAAGCGGAGGCTGGAAAAGAGATGCGGAGCGAGATCCGCACAAGATGCGAACCGGTATATTTCTCTCCACGCCTGTCCCATTCAGGTATTCATGGAATAATGAGATTATATTGCGGCAGCTGTTCTAAAATAAACCGCAAGTGCAAGCCACGGAAACTGGGACGTGTGTACAATACCCACTCGTAAACTATTTCAATACTTTCATTCAGGTAGACATAGAAAAGAATATAGCCGCGAGAAACCTTAGGATTAAACTGGGAAAAGGGGCACCAATATACTTATACATATGAGAACATATTTTATAATTTACCCAATCTTTTTGGCTTCTGCTGTATATTCTTTTTTTTTTTCTTCAAGAGAAAGCTCCAAGTTGTGTGGCAAGGTTTTTTTTTATTTTTAAGTCACACGTACTCCAAGACCTTTTTCATGTTGAAGTTAGGACGTCTGTATATGTACTGCATGTACTATATGTGTATGTAGTCGACGGGAAATATAATACTTTTGAAAACCGTTCCAGAATCTTCGAGCTTTTCTCATAAATCCGACAACGCCTTCCGCCCGCAGGAAGCAGAACAGGAGATTGCTTCGAAATCAATTTACTTTGACGTAATTCATCTCCGCGGTCTGTTTGAAAGGGTCAGAACCATCCCTTGTCTCGAAACTAAAAGCCGGCTATCTGCTATCACTTTTAATACATATATAACGTTTAATAAAAGAAAAGTATATTAAAATTAACGATTTCGAGAAAAGCTCGAACTGGGACACGTTTAAATGCGAGTTGGATTCTGAATTAACATGATGTCAAATATAAAATGGAAGATGATGGGCAAATTCTCTTTATTTATATGTCAAATACGTTTGCCATTCCAATTTGTAATTAAATATCATAAAATAAGATTATATAAGAATTGATTTTCTGACTGCATCGAGATCGAACGATTTGGATCGCGTGAACTGTGAAAATTGTGTAAAAATGGTATAAAACACACACAAATGGAGAAAATGTTCGCGATCAAAAACACAAGTGAAAAGGATAACGTCACGATTATATCGCACAACACCAAATTTTCTGCGAAATAGACGAGTTGTGCGAGAAATCAAATATTGTATTTTCCGGATACGTTGCTGCACCCTAGATCACGCTTGCATATATTGCGGTGCACGGCGCACGTAGCACCAGTCCTGTACCACCCTGGAAAATCCAATTTTCATGGGCCAAAATAAACCTCTATCGAATATCGTGGTCACGCGTGGAAATGTACGACGTGACTCGCCGTTTCGACATTTGCGGCGAAATTTCTAACGTACTATATTCCCGCGTCGACAGTCGGGGTATTATTGCATAATTACGTGATCCTCGTAGGTGTGGAAGCACGAGCGGCGTAATAATATAAATGCGGAATTTGCACTCCACGTGTACTCCAGTCTGGTATAATAAGACGATTGTAACGCGCGGTAAAGGCACTATAATATCTCGTAAAGTTTATATAGCAGAACACACCAGTATTTAGAAGCTTATTATCAGTCAAGAAATTACCAGTCGAGAATCACTATGAATTAATGATTCTTATACAAATTTATGTTTGTCAATTAAGTTAATTCCATTTTTTGTTTACCTTTAAGAATGAGAAATGAATTTCATTTATCAACATGAATAATAATGTATTCTGAGACTGCAATAGAAACGCTACGATCAACTTTTTTCCTTGACAAAGAAAGTTACGAAATCAATCAAAAAATTTTAAAAGAATTTCTCATATATAATATCGAGTCAATATTATATTTCTCCTCTCTCTCTCTCTCTCTACCCGCACGCGGTTGATAAGCTACATCCAAAAACATAACTACAGATCTACTGAATTCGGTAAATGCAACCACATCACGTTTGCACACGGTGCAATACGCAAGCGAGGTTACATAGCAATATACGTGAAAATGTCGACTCCCGAATGGCGCCGAATTCTCATATAGTTTATACTATCTACACTATACGATCGAGAATCACGTGCAAACGTGAGTAGCAAAGAAGCAAGAAAGGTAAAATGGCGACTATAACATTTATTTTGGAATTTAATTATCTTTTCCTATTTTCATTTATATTGCTAATTATGTAAAAAATTCTACAAGTCATAAACGTATTAATTTTTGAATGATACGATAATCTGGAGTAGTACAAGTAAATTCATATTGAAATAAAAGGACTTATACTTTTCATATTAATATATTGCGCGTAATAGAAAATAAAATTAGAGTAAACGCATTAAGACATTTTGGTTCTACAGATAAAATCAAGAAAGGCGAGATCATTAATTCTGTACGGAAAAAATGATTAAAGTATGTAAAAATTTAGCTAAATACAGATCTAAAAATAAATTTTGTCAAATCATCAAAATAATTGGAGAGATAAAATATAGTGTGATAAAGTTTTAGATATTTTTTAGCAAAATCATTCTTTCCGTGTATTTAATTAATTCAATAACTTAATTAAATTTGACAATATTTCTTAATAATAGTTCACTAATAGTAATTAAACTTAATGACTTCATATTTATAAATCTGAAATATTAATTTCATTTCTTTCCTTTCTCTTTCATTCATTTTACTGAAATTTCATTATTTAATTGGTCTGAGTAATGTGTCAATTGTTTTAGCTTTACGTATAACAATATTGTAACTGTCGCACCTCTGGCTCCCTTGTGACGTGTCCCTCAGTTAACTTTATCAGTGTCAACGGCGACATTGACGCGATTATCCGGAACATGACATCGGATTTACTTTGTCCGATTGCTGATTGGGATATTCGATGCGTCGCGGGATGTAACGACTGGGAACAATTGCGCGTGGTCGGTTTCTCCGAACCGCGTTTTAGCCGATCGATGCGACCACTCGATCGGAAAGCTCGACCTTACGGCATGGTCGCGGTCGATTCGGCGAAGCGATGGGTTCAGGCGGATTGGCGCGGGTTAATCGACACAAAGGACGTTTCGTTAGTCGGGAATTAAACGGATTATGGTCCCAATCGCCCGCCATCGTGATCGATCCGCATTTGCGAACGCGGTCAGCTGTACCGTCCCGTTTCATACCGTTGCGATCCCGTCCGGTTTCCGTTTTGTCCCGTTTCCGTATATCCATATAGTACAGCTCGATGGCTCGATACATCCCGTCAGCGAGTAAATCCCCGCGAGCGAACTGTCCGACCGAGTGCGCAAACTTCACCGCGAAGATCGGGAGATTTCCCGTGAACTTGCAAGCGGCTTTAGTCGGCTTTAGTCATTCGCCTCTGAAGCAGGAAGTCTTGGATCTGTTCATACTCCTGCGAGTTCTCAAGCGAATTATCATTCAGGATCTAAACTATAACCAAGTGACGTCATTTTGAATCACTTTTAATGAAAGATACAAATATTGTATCTTTAGATTAGATTGGTTTGGACTAGGGATTATATGAATACATAATGTTGAGATTTTTTAATTAACCCTTACCGTACTAATATGGGTAACTAGTGACCGAGCAATTCCTGTTGCAAGTTTCTTTGAGTCTTTCGGTAATTATAAATTATACTACATTTTATTATTTTCCAAAATAAAGAGTCAATATTTATTCTAGAAAGTTGAAAGTATGTTGGTGAATTTTTTAGAGATTTTTTAAATTATATATTTTGAAGAGGTGAAAAAATGAAGAGATTTGAAGTGACCCTTGATGGTATGGATGAGGCACCAAATTATAGATGGTACGGTAAGGGTTAATACTTAATACGAAAGATTAATTAGAAAATTTGTACCTATGTGTGCGTGCGATATTGATGCAATAGTGTGTAATGATGTGTCAATGACACGTAAATCGTATGTATAAGTCCCACTGAATCGGTAAAACAAACGACTTTAGGATCCCCTTATATAAGATTGGTCTTCTGTAATTGAAATCACGATATGTTCTTCTTTCTTCTAACAAATAAAAATTGCAATTAAACTAAGATATTAAATTATATTCTAGGTTTTATGATTACTCAGATTAAAAAAAATAGTTTTATAATTCATTAAGAAAATAAATTCAACAGCATTCTTAAAAAATCGCAAGTACAATAATAATAATAACTATAATAAGAAATAGACGACAATGTAGAAACGGTGTCAATTTTTATTCTAACGAAAAGTAAGCGATTTTTGCATTTCAATTCGATATTCATCGAACTATCGTCGTTACTCTCACGGTTATCTCCGCATTCTGTGTCGTGTCTGGACTTTGTAATTTGGTCGAGCGACTCGATGGCTTCGATCAATAGCGCGTACAAGTTTCTCACAAATTGTCCGATGCTTGTTTGATTGTTTCGCTGGCGACAATGACAAATTGCTTTTGGATAGTATTCTCACTGCTTGTTTAGTAAAGCATGATAAGTATAGTCACTCTATGTCTAAAAGACATAATTAAAGGTATCTTAATTAAAGCATAAAGATTAATATTTTCTGATTAATCTACATTACTTTTGTTTATACACAGGCTCTCTATCTCTAAATCAGTTTACCTTTGCAGTAAGTAATTCAGTCAGTTACCCGCGAAACATTGGATAATGAAAATTGTAACCTCGTATAGGAAAACAATAAAAAGATAATATTCGCGAATTGAGTTCCGGAAATATACGGAAATCGTGTGCTTCGGTCGTGAAACTGTAAAAAGTGAGGGGAGAAGATTGGGAGCTACGCCAAACAAAAACTCACTCCATTCCGCTTCACATTTGTCCGGCTTGATTTCTCTGTTTCTTTCTTTCGATGTATCTCTCTATTAATCCGTCTCCCTCCGATAGTATTCGGAATTTCGGAAATTCCGTTCGATAGCTTTGGCGGACGTGATCGTTGTGCCTGCGCGCGTGGAATTTTCGATATTTTTATTCGATAACGCGCGCCCGTCGGCAGGAGAGGCGGCCCGTCGCGGGGCATCTCGATTGAATTTCAAACGATATTCAAATTACGTTTAATTTGGTTAGCTACCAGTGAATGCGCATGAGAGAGAGAGGGGGGGGGGGGGGAGAGAAAAAGAGAGGAAAGAGATAAAACGAGACAGCTCGCGCGTGTATGCTTTCGACGCCGATGCTCGCGTGCGGTTCCAGGTTGGTTCGAGGTCGGGGGTGAGATATACGGATTCTATTATCGACCATACGGTTCATTAAAACGGCACGACATTTACAAACAGAGCATCGTCTGTTTCGCTCGATCGACGCCGCTCGGAAAAACGGAAGCGCGATACAACAATCATGTTTCACTGGTTTCTGCAAACAAAACTATTGGGCTTGTGTCGCAAACGTTACACATCAATTTTTTGAGGGAAGGGGGAGGAGGAAAAGAGTTACAGGTGGTAACGACTATTTGACATCTGCCGAAGTCTGTTGTTAAAATAAATTCTTTTAATTCTCATTGTTGTAGAGATTTTCGAAATATGTATTCGATATCCAATAAGAACATTACTATTTCTATTGGATAGACAATCTTTATTTTCGGTTTCGATTAAAAAATTTCTGCAAAAAGTCTCCGGTATATATGTATAATAAATACTTTTAAATATAAAATATTATTAAAAAATTACAAATGTTTGAAATTTTTTAAAATTAACAACGCAAAAAATTACAATACTTTTGATTATTTTTGAAAAATAAATTGCAAAAATATGTGATTATTTGATTAGAGAAATATGTCTGATAATATAATATGACGTGTAAAGAATTGAATTCACGTGATATAAATATAATAGTCTAGAGTAGTTTGCTTTTGTTTTAATTCATGGCGTAAAAATGCGTAACGCTTCAATTTTTCAGCGATACAAGTTCCGCGTTCGGGGCCCGCGGTTCGCGATAGCGCGGCTTTTAAAATTATTTACCTCTTCGATATTCGATAACGCGTTATCGGCAGCCGCCAGGAGCGTCCGTTGGAGTCCGGAATCGCCAAACGCGTCGAGAGCTGTCGCTGTCGGAACAGCGAACGGGGTAAAAGTCGGGGGTGGATTGGTGAGAGGACCGTTCCTCGTTTATTGCCTCGGCACCCGGGGTGCCCGGAAACGAGTGTCGGGGTGCCGTCGGGTTCATCGCGAAGCCGAGATAAAAACGTAAACGGCGGACGAGTCGATCGCGAATCGACGTTCCCACCCGGCGGGCGCGCGGAGGATGAATATTTGACGATGTTTGCGGGAATTGTATAACGGGTGCTCCCGCGGGCGTTGTTAGCTGGGGTTAATCAACGTGGCTGTCTCGAAATGCAATCTCGTGGTCGGATGAGAGAGAGAGAGAGAGAGAGAGAGAGAGATCCAACTTGCAACTTAAAAATTTGTTTTATCGCTCGCTGCGGCGAGGATTAATCATGATCTACATCACAGTGTGTGTTCGTTGTATACTTTTTAATCACATTATATAATATTGATTTCTGTTGAAATTTTAATGTATCTTTTTCATATTTTATTACATTTTAACTGATAGTATATATAATAGCAATTATGCCAACAGTGATAAATAAATTCAAAATAAACATATTAAAATATGATAAAACTAATATATTATATAAGCATATATAATGTTAAATAAATTAAATGTATTAAATAAGATGAAAAGAGTACAGCACGTTTTTAATCGAAATGTATAATTTGACAAGTTTACATTAATATAAAGTTTAACAGAATTCACTAGAAGAGGGACAAAGTTATTAATAACTAAAATGTTTAAATTAGGAACTTTACAAATGCAAAGAATATGACGTTTAATTAAAGTTTGATAAAGAAGTTTTATTTTCCTATAAGAACACATATAAGACAAGCTCCTATTAATGCAATATTTTCGCGTTTCAAATTTTCGCAGACACCTTGTAGAGTAGTCCATAAAATCAGGGCCGAGAGGCTGTAAGAAATGCGAATTGTGGAATGTTATCGCAAACTTGCTATTAAATACAATTGTGAGAGTTATTATTGTAAGAGAGTTACTGTTGTTGACATTGCGTGTCAATTGGCAATTTTTGCAATCTTAGTAACGACTTTTTTGAGAAACTCGCGCAAAATATATAAATATTCTTATACGGAATATTCAAGAATCACGGATATTTTGCTAAAGTATTTAAAAATTTAACTAGACACAGATTTAAAAATATTTTTGTAAGAATTTCAAGCATGATAAGAAATGCAAAAACTTTTGATACCAGTTTGAGTGTTCTACATAATTATTTTGACAGTCCAACAAAATTATTTTCAGACTTGTATCTATCCAAAATTTTAGATATTTCAGCAAAACCGTTCTTTTTGTGCTCCAGCCGAAAATAAGATCAAATGTTTGGCAAATAATCCTGAAACATGCAAATACATCTAATATATTTAAATCCATAAGTACAGAATTATGAAGTGGCTAATTGAATAAAGTATACATTTCATTTTTAATTGAATTATCTCGACACACGTAACTCTTACATTAAATTTCCTTTAAACCTTAGTTTATTAATATTTTTTAAAAGAATTCTGAGAAATTCTATCGACGTTTCCGCGTTCTACTATATGTTACATTTTTTAAGAAATTATTTTTTAATTTTATTTGAAAGAAGAATATTTCGTAATTCTGGAACACCCTATTGTGTAAGCGGTGCAAACAGGCGTATCGAGACGAGGTATCTCCGTCCGTTATTTGTATATCGCACCTCCCGGGCCTCTCATTAAAAACCACCTTTCGAGAACTTGCGGACGGTCTACCCTGAAATGAGCCCTCGAAGCGGAACTGCTGTCTCCGTTGTCAACGATTAACGATGTATGAGTACCTCGTTTAATTTTCGCCGTCCCAACGGACGAACTTTCGTGTAATCGTAATTGCACAGAGCAAATATTTTTTATTTTTAAATATTTAACCGAAATATGTTAAATTAACTATTTCGTAAGTATAAAACGGGACAACTTCAAAGAAATATACTCTTTGACGTAGTCAACTTTGTTTTAATAAAAATTTAAATAGAAATCTAATTATGCATAGTTATTTAATATTTAGATTCTCAAAAGCGCTTTGCTAAATAATAGATATTTTATATCTTACTTAAGTTCAAGAGAAGACTAATGGAAAAGTTAATTGCGGAGTACTTAATAATTACAATAAAAAAAGTACCTGTGAAAAAGATATATGATACTCTTTGATACATAGCTTTCATTAAGAAGATATCTTGGCACTATATTTCTTTAAAATGTACTTTGGTAGTTTATAATTATAAATGATAAATATTTCGCCAAAAACGTTGCTGTCCATTAATGAATCTTTCTTTTTCTCATATCTTAGCCGTTTCAAACTTCCTTTTTTTGGAAATTAAAATAATGAATATAAAATATTGTGTGTAAAGAGAAAAAAAGCAATTTAGGATTTAAGAGATTAAACTTTATCTATATATCCAAGCACGTCAAAAAGATTTCTTATTCATGAATTGCTTTACGAAATACGAGAGTGCTCGATAATCTAATACCTAATACGTTATTCCACGATCCGGTTTAGGTATCGCGTCGTCGGGCAACTTCGGTAAATTAGTAAATTGCGTTCCGCGCGGCGTCGTGAGTAAAGCCGGGGGCGAGTCTCACGAATCGACAGATAATCGTTTCCGCAATCTAGTTTCTACGATCGTGGAGCTACATACATCGTTCCCCTCCCGACTGATAAACTCCGAGAGTTTCTCCCATTCCGGAGAGGATTGTCTCGTGGGATCAGTCGGGAAGATTTAAGCTGCTGCGCCGGAATCCCCCGGAACTCGAGACAAATAGCCCGAAATAAGGATGCGAATGCAAACCGAAGGACTAGGTCGATTTATCGGCTCGGTATAGTGTCGCCGATACTATCCTTCGGCGGAGACCTATGTCTAAGGCAGCGTCTAAGATCGCTCGTTTTTCACGGAAAAAGCATTTGGGTAAAATTCCCGTGATATCGTTGAAATGGAGAACTGAAATCTGTGACGCAAACAAATAGGCGATATTTTATCCACATGCACTTTATGTGTTGGGGAAATATATATTTTAAAGTAACTCTACATCTCTCATAACGGCAGCATACTTTATTTTGTTAAAAGCATATCGATATGAAGAAGAGGCATCAATAAAATAGGAATTTTTTATTATGTTGTTATTTTATCTTCTCATAACTACGTATGCTTTCTTTAAAATATATAAATTAATGAAGATTCATTATGTTTTACAAATTTATGTGTCTCGTAAATTTATATAAATATCTTACTTTCTCTCTCTCTTTATGAAGTTTGATTAATTTTTTTAGGGCTTATTTTCTCCAGAGAGGAGGATTTATTCTCTTGAAAAGGTTAATGCTTTCTGTTATAGATTATTGGGAAGATTATGAGTACACATGTATGATGTTAGATTTGTCTCAGCTGGAACATTCTTCATCATGGTTTAAGTGTACACTTAACCAGTTGCAACATTACACAGTCGTTTCTGTAAGATTCGGAAAATGTTAAAAATTTGATAAGCTAGCAATTAGAAAAAAAATTTACGTTATTTATAAAATAAACACGTCCGTTTTTATTTCTGTTACATGATACTATAATAATATAATATCATTTTGTTATATATATGCAATTATTTACCATGATATATTTACGTGTCGCGGTTGGCCTGTATAAAAGCTTATAAACTCTTTCCGCCTTATACGCCTGCAAAAAAGGATATTCAGAATGTACGTATGTAAGTACGTTGTTTGCATTTTATTCTAGCCTCGTCCGCCATCTCGACGACGCGCACGATTTAATTAATTATGCGTTGCACAAAATGCACGCCCCCATTTACCTGTCACATGCCCTCTTTTGTCCCTCTCGTCTCGGGACGAGGCGGGGACACACACGCGCGGTGCGCTCGTGCAGGCTCGTAAAGTAACGTCTTAATTATAAAAGGGTCGACACGCTGTGTGTGCCTCACGAGGCACCTTAAGCACCTTATAGCAGCCGTGCGAGACCTTAATGGCCGCGTGGGTGACTGCCAGCCATGACGGCAGTGGAGAAGAATCTACGGTTTTTCGCGCGGTCGCCCTTGAGACAGGAAACCGCCCCCTGCGGGGGTGAGTGAGCGCACGTTCTCTGAATGTGAGACACATTCGCCTCGAAATTAAACGGACACGATTAAGCGCCCGGTTGGCTTAAGGCCGGAATTTACGCGGTGAGACGCACACACGGAACCCGGTTACTGTGATGCTAACGTTGTTAGACAAGCCTCAACCGCAACGCTCGGTGCAATTTTGCAAACATTCCGAAAAGCTTGCGCATTCCCTATACATTCTTGACTCTACAATTTGGCAATACGAGTCCTATAAGATATACATATATGTGTAATTGCTTTCATTAATTTTTGAGCTAAGTTTTAGAATATTTTTCGTGGTAACACAAATCGATATAATAAATTTTTATAAAATTATTTTTTTTTTGACGAATCATGTATGTAATTTAATTCCTGCTTAATGTTACTTTATTATATAAATACATATATATATATATATATTATATAATAGATAATAATAATTAATTTTAAAATTAACCCTCGATCGTCTGCAATCTTTTTGGATCTTTTTTGATACGACTAAAATTTTACTCTTAAATTTCTCCAAACAAAAGGAATATGGAATCAGAAGTCCCTCCTAAAATAATCGAGAAAATTATTTAGTAATGAAATAAAGATGTTGTAAAATATAAATACCGATTTTTTTTCTACATTTTTTGGAAGGTTAGAACAGTAAAAATACTTGGACTGGACAAAAAAGATTCATTGATAAGAATAAAATTTTTTTCGATAAATTTGGAGTCTACAGGAAATTTATATTGGCAAGAAATTGTTATTAGCGAAATGGTGGTGTGTTGGGATGCTGTATAAATTGCCGTCTAACCTAATTTCATGCGTGAGATAGTTCGTGTGGCTAAAGAAATACTCCCGTGAGCTACCAAAAACATACTTAAATGTTCGTTACTTAACTACAGGGGAGGGACAATTTGCATTTACACGAAACTATTCGCTATTTACTTATACTGGGCTGGCTGAACACTTGCGAGAACACGAGTGACTTACTTTCCTCAACTATGCTAGTTTGCCTCGAAGCGATCTCCATGGACTAGTTACGGTTGCAAATTGACCGCAGTTCCCTTCTACTTCTTTCGTGTAACAATCTTTTGAAATTATTGCGATTTACATCTGATTCTCCATGCAGTAAATCGATACACATTACTTATTTATAAATATCATAAATATTATGTAAGGCCGGATGTATTCTTGGTCTATTGACAAAAATAATTACAAGTGTTCTAATAACAAATATTACTCATACAAATATTAATGATATTCTTAAAAAAAACCAACTCTCATTGTTATTACTTTGGAATTAAATATTAGTTAATGATTTAAATATATATTTTATTGGTTATCTTGATCTTTAAAAATTATTGAACGTCGTGCCAACAATAATTAATAAACTTAATAGTTTTTGGTTTATTTAAGATTTCTTTCGAATTTGCAAAATGCTTTTTCTTAGTCATCGTGTTTCGACATAGTTTGATAGTCGCTGCGACAAGATCATTAACGTGGAATTCTTATAAGCCTGAGGGTTCCCAGAGATTCTCAAATATGAATTTTCTTGCTTATTACATGAAGATCAATTCATTAGCAACAAAATATTGTTAAATAGCGCTATATATCTACATCTGTGTTATATTTACATATCTGCATAATCATATCTCTATATGTATATATTATTAGATATTTTTTGCATAAAATATTACATATTTCTTTGACTTTATATGACTAGTATATACACAACTAAACGAAATGTAAATTTAAAAATATTTTCGAAGTCTATTTTCACATTTACTGAGATGTGAGACCCGTTAACAAAAATATTCGAATCAAGAATGGACTCGAAATTCATGACGGTCTCTTGTGACTTTCATGAAAGCCTATCAGATAGAGAGAGAGAGATATATAGAGAGACTGGTCCAAAAAGGTCTCGCCATATATAATACAACTTCGGCGAAACTTTCGTAATGTGAGGGAGCAGAGCGTGAGCGCAGTAATGACGACGGGGTGAGGCTCGGGGAACGGGTCAATTAGTCTTGATTTAAATTAGCCACGGCGGCTGGTAATTAACTTTGGTTTAGGGCGCTCAACTGGTAAGCCAGCGTGGTAATAATGACGATAATTATTATTGTAGGTCTGCCACGTGCTCGCGCGCACATGTACCACCAGGCGCTGCAGAAATTTTCGAAGAAGCCTGAAGACGCTATAAAGTTCAAAAGTTGCAAACAATAACGGATATTAAATTAAGTCGCTAATGGATTCCTGATGGTGAGTAAAATTTCCATATATTCGATTATACATATAAGAATCGATCAAAAG
Source organism: Trachymyrmex cornetzi (assembly GCF_001594075.2). Lineage (NCBI taxonomy): Eukaryota > Metazoa > Arthropoda > Insecta > Hymenoptera > Formicidae > Trachymyrmex > Trachymyrmex cornetzi. Next base: position 1,860,690 of record NW_017295784.1, read on the forward strand.
AAAAGTGCCAAGCAGGGAATACATTTTTTCGAGTAAAAATTGAAGTTTCGGATGAAGTAGAAGTACATTTCTAAACTTCGAAGAATCTACGAATTCTTTAGATGAGCGAGATTGAGTTAGGTGCTCGATTTCGTCGACGTGCACCTTCGAAACTGCTTGAGGTATCGGAAAATTTTCTCGGATTCTCTATATTTCATGCGGAAGTCCGAACCAGACTAACTAAGATGAGGAAACTGAACAGTACGGTTTGAGATCTCTTTTAAGTATAAGATCATACTTGAAATGGATCTTCTATAGATTATTGGAAAATTTCATTCTTGAATTCGACGTTTTCATTCATTATCAAAGAACCATTGAGAAGAACCATTAGGAAGAAATAAGTAATGATGAAACGTCCTGCACAGAAAGAGCAGAACTGAGAACGAACAAGTAATAGTGAGCAAAGCGTTAGCAGAGTAATTAGGCTTTTACAGTGATTGAGAATCTCAGCGTCGTCGGCGTCGCTCGCGAATAAGTGTCGTTAAACCGTGTCGTCCGCCAAGCGAACATTAATCAAACGGAGCCGGTGGTTATCGATCCCAGCGATTTGTACTGTCGCGCGCGTTCACAGCTTGGCGTCAGTTCGCGGTCGCTGCATCGGCCGAGGAAACGCGAGCAAATCGAACGTAAACGGCAGTTAATTTTGACACTGGCAATTACTCGTCGCGGCAACTTAAACGCGCAAACTGGCGAAGCTCGTTATTTCTGCACATTAACGTCGATGTTGATACTCTTGCGCTTAATGACTCGTATTTGTTCTCCGACGTAAACGAACTGATAAATACTTTTAAGTATTTTGAGTCAAAAACGTTTGAAACACTCTTATCTGTTACACTGTTAGAAATGGAACCACGAGCTTCCTTTATATGTAAATGAAGCTGGTGGTTATGAACGAAATTAAAAGTAATGAATGATTTAACTGAAAATTAAGTTACAGTAGTTACTTAAATGTAATGAACGTGTACATTAAATTTATGAAATTTAATGTACTTTTAATAAAATTTTATGAAAAGTACATTAAATTTCATAAATTTTCACGAAAAATACATTAAATTTTATGTACATGTACATAAATATACTTTTTAGTTTTACAAATACATTAAATTTAATGTAATGTCATGAAATTAAATTCAAATTAAATTCAATTATGTAACTTAAAAGTTAATGAAATTTAAGAACATTTCTAACAGTGTAGATATATTTTTATAAAAGGAACTGTATTTACTAATACATATGTTTTCTAGTCTACTTATAAAACCGAGATGTCGCATTGAGAAAAATGGCTGGATTGATCCGAATTCCGATTGAAAATGGACGAATTTTCAGATTAAATCTACTAGAATTCTAATTGAGATAACCGAAATTCTGAATGATATAATTAGAATCTTCTGGTTCATCCATTTTTAACCAGACATTTTTCTCAGTGCTAGATACCAATTCTAGCATTTTGCTTGTACTTCTTTTATTAGAAATTTCTGCTGAAAATTACAAGAAAGTATTCCTTTTTTAATAATATTTTTAAAGTTAACGAAATGCATTTTTGAATATGAATGTATTTCGCGGATTAAAAGAGATGCGGCATCCTATTTCACGCTTTTCGCTATTCCATTTCCCCGATCGTTTGTGTCCTTTCAACTGCCCGCAGCGAGAAGAGTTATGCAAGCGCAAAATTTCAATTATCTGAGAAAAATCTCCATTGATTCTTGGCGCGAGATTGAACGGCTATGAAATACGGACAAAAAAGGAAGATTCGAACGGTTTGCTGGAATGTGGGGGAGAAAAGCTAGAGAGCGATAAAAATCTTTATCGGACGATATCAATTTTTCTCAAAGAGTCCGTCTTGATGTATACTGGTACACCTCGAAGCGGCTACGAGTAAATGAGAGAGATGCACCGCCTTCGGGAATGCAACATCGTGAGCTGTTCGAATACACCGAATGGTGTTAGTTAACTCTTGAATGCAGTCAGCGTGAAGATTACGGGATGCATTTAATATACGGAAATCTACATGTGGCTAGACGAGCAGATAGGCGGAAAGATTTTTCCTGTTCCGAGTTTAAATCCTCGGGGATGTTGAAGGATTATACAGAATAATTTAACTGATAGTTTAATACAATGTGATAAATATATGTTTTTGAGATAATCCTTGATTGATAGAATGGATAATTATTTTAAAATATGCGAATATCGTGCTTCAACGAATTAATCGTGTAAGAGTCGGAGACTGATGATAAATTTATTAATATCGGGTAATTTTAAGCTACTTCAATGAAGAATCGCGCAAACTATAAATAAAATTAATCAATTGTTATTATATAAAAATAATTATGAATGATTTATTTCTCATCATAATATTTCTTTTGATCATAAATTTTTTCTTGTGCAAATATTTATGAAATATGTCATTAGAATGTAAAGTAAAAAAAGAACATTCAATTTTTTAAATTATTTTTATTAAAAATTTTTAATATGATATATGAAACATTGAACTATTTAATGATTAATCTTAAATATTACATTAGAATCTAGATTTAAATTATTTGCCATTTCTCAATTTTTTTTTCACTCAATTCGATTAATTTGAAATCATTACCAAAACATGTTATAAATATGTTTAAATAAAAAAAACATTGAGTTTCAATGCGACGTTTTGGATTAAAGGGTTTAAATTCAAGGTCGTTTGCTCCGAGACGCGGATAATTTAATATACGAGAAAAATCGCACGACGCGACTATAATAAGTCTCCAAAGTTCCCTCGTTATGCGCAAATCGCTCCTATAAAGCTTCGCGTTCGAGTATCGCGTTGCTAATTGAGGGTAAGGAAGCGTAAGAGCAAGCTGCGGGGATTTTTGAATAATGTCGACTAGTCGATTCACTCGACCGGAATAAAATGCCCTAGGCGGTTCTCCATTTTCATGTAGGCGCGCGAGCTACGAGATTCTTTTTTTCGCGAGGAATTTACATCGCGCCAAACCCCGGGCGATGCGTATGCGCGCATCACGACGTACCCAGTATGCATAATTAGGTCGTGATTGTCCACGACGCGTAGAAAATTGTCTCGTACCCATCGACGAGGTCGTCACCCGAAAACTTTTTCCGGACTCTTTGGTCTCGATTTTACGTGGAAATAAATCGTCACCCTATCTTGTGCAAATTCTTCTGACATTTACTTGCGACTAAGTTTAAACTTAGTCCTTTATTGTACAAATGAAGCCATTGTCTTGAATGTTGGACGATGAAACTTTTTGTGTGCTCGTGGGTAGCACGATTAAATCTGTTTTAACTTAAGTTATGAAATAAAGCAATAAAGCATCTACTAATTATACTGAAAGAAAAATGTTTGGTATTTGTAACTATAATTACACGTTACTATAATTATAATTATTATTGCTATATAACGTTAGTAATTATAACTACATATATAATTCTATCAATAAATATATATATGTAGTTGGCAATAAAAAATGACTATAGTTATTATCGATATAAAAATGGTACAATTATCATAAATTATTAGTTAAATATTTTTTGGAACAACCATAATATAGTGTTGTTTAAAAAAATGATTATAAATTATAGTAATTTTAACCATTTTTGGTAATAACAACTATAATTATAATCATTTTCGGTTGCCAACTATAATATTTATTGATAGAACTATACATATAGTTATTACTATTAAAATTATAATAGTAATAATCATAATTATAGTAACGTGTAATTATATTAACAAACACCAAAAATTTGTCTATTAGTGTATCAAAAATCAGTGCTCAAAATCTTTTTATACACAATATGTTTATGCAAATTGTTACCAAAATGATGATTAAGAAACAATTGTAATTCTAAAGATCCGTATACTGTACATTGAGAACTATCTCACATTACATGCAAAATGTTGTAGCTAATAAAATGAGGAAAAAATATTTATCAAGCAAATTTCTAATCAAAAGTTTCTGATGAAAAATATTTTTGTTTTTCCTTCGTCCAATTTCTCTCGAATCTTTTCTGTTCGTTAATCTAATACTATATTTTATAGCCTGCCGAGGGCAATTTCTCGAGCTTAACGTAATTCCTCCGTCGGAGTCTATCCGCTATAAAATTTCGCGAGGTTTCTTCCACCTCGTTCGGAAGTATCGAAAGTGCGATCGGTCATTCCTCCGCGCCGGCGTTGCTTTTATCGTCGACGTCGCGACGACGAAACCCTCGTTCGGCTTTAACAGTCCGCGAAAAACAGATCGATTGCCCGCTCGTTCTCGGCACGTCATCCGAACGAATGGAAAGGTCATTTCCTGCGAAAGTTACTTCCTTTCGCGTAGCCAACAATACGTGGTCGCCGGTGCATCGCATTGTTCGTATTGTAAGAAACACAAGGCGGGTCCTATCGCGATCGACAAGACAACGGCGAAATTGCTAGAAGAGAATGTTGTTCCCCGATGTTCTCGCAATGTGCTTTTCCTATGTTCCGTTTTCAACTTATCTAAATAAACGTCTGTTATATGTTAAGTTTATTTTACTTTTGTGTTGCAAAAAAAGGAAGCCGCATTAATTACACAAAAAATGGTGAAATAAGTTAGTTTTTACGTACACTAAAAAATGCTCAGTTAATATATAACCAACCAAATGTTCGGTTAATATATCAAAAAATAATTTTACTCTTTTAAAGATTTAGTAATAATTACCAGACAGTTGTTTTATATTATTATATTTGATAATTCTTACTAGATATTTAAAAAAGTAAAATTATTTTTGATTATATATTATAATCAATCATTTTATTAAAATGTTCATTCAACATTTAGCAATTATTACCAGATTTTTTTTCATCTAGAACTTGTCATGTAGTGAACAAAAGATTACATTATTACTATTTGAACAAAAGTTGTCGTAAGATAATTCAATAATAAATAATTTTTGAGCTATGGTTAAAGTTTTGAACTATGGTCAGAGATGTAAAATTTATGCTTATAAAGCACCTTTGATACGCCATAGCTCAATTTATTATTCAGCTTTGTGTCTATGACATTTTATTCACTACATTATAAGCTACATTATATGTAAAATTAAGTAATTTTATCCAATTTTCCACGTAATTGGTATGGAGTCCTTTGTATGAGGAGTTCCATGATATAACCGGAATCTTTCAAAAAAAAGTAGCCAATTCTGGTGTTGTAACTCTCAAAAAGAATCTCATTGCAACGTCTAAATTACACGCAGACCGTATTTACGTCGCAAGTATTTGCAAATACGTCCATAAATACACGCGATACGTGTCGGGTGAGAGGAAAGCACATTGCCGCTTTAAGGTGCGTCTATGGAGGAAAAGGAAGAAAACGGGAAAGAGAACGAACCGATGTAGTGTGCAAACAGTGCTCGGGATATGTTTCCCGAAACGGAAAGACCCTCGATGGGCGTTTATCCGAGCGCATACGCGCACGCAACACGTTTACGCGGCGGTACAGTCGTCGAGGTATACTTAAATGCGACGCGCCATGCCATTAAAATCCTCAACTCGGCAAGATGCCTTGTGACGGCACTCTATCTCTAAATATATTTTGAAAATTAACACAATCTCAGAATAGTAAATTATTATCCTCAGAAAGTGTGCTATTTTCTACAAAAATATATTTATACATAATATAATTCTTTTGTGTACATCTACATAATACAATGTTCCATATTAAAACAATCATAAAAAAGTAGTAAAAAATATTTTAATACAAATTTTGGTTATATTACGTTAAACTTTTTATATAAGTAACGTTAAAATTAGGAGATTATTAACGTTAAGAAATTTTCTAAAATGATTTTGTTTTACCATGAATTAATGGATTGCACTTCGAATATGAATTTCTTCATTATTTCTGATTTAAAAGCTGGATATTTATACATACCATATATATTTATTATATTCCGAATTATATTATTTAGAATATATAGATATAAAAATTAAATAAGTGTAAATTGAGATATCTGTGAGTATAATACAGATGTACATAAATGACCTTTCAAATGCTGAATAATTTAATACTTACTATCTATTATGTATTTTCGAAAGATATTACCTACCAAAATGAAACACTATTACAAATATTTGTGTATCTCACGCAACAATAGATTGTTATGAGTTGTATATTCAGGCACAAGCATTGTACGTAACATGTTTGGACAATACAATATTTCCGTAATCCGAGTAATTGGATGTTTGAATATCTCATGTACCATATTCTCTGCGATATATATTTTAAAATTAGAAATTCAGAAATAATGGTGAACTTAAGTGAAATGCTTAAATATAGAGAGCAAAGCAGTATATAACAAATAGAAAGTACTTAAATTATTTGATTGTCGCATTTTTCAAAATATTTTCAAACCTTTTTAAGCATTTTTTTACATCGATTTCTTAATAAATTGCCTTTTTATATTTTGCACTTTCACTTAAATAGGTTATAACTCGATAAATTTTACTGTAATCCTGCATATTACTCTTGTAAATCTTACTTTGTTATTAATGATGGTTGTGCGAATTTTTGAGTATGTTGTAACTCGCATAACTCTGCCAATTGCATTTAAATGCGTCTTGCAAACCAGCAGTTTATTCGTACCATACGATTATCGTAATATATTGCTCGAAAATTATTGTATTGATACCGTTTACCATCTTTGTACCGTCTTTTTGTCGAACATAAGTCCTTTAATCCGGTGAAAGGACAAATCGACCTAAAAAAAAAAAGCAACCGTAATGTAAGTCACGGCAATGTATTATTACTTTCATTCTTTCATCGGGAAATATCCAAATACACAATGATTATAAAGATCCGAGTGATTATAATTAATCGAAATACTCGTTATCTGAATTAACGAGTTGCATAAATCTACGACTTCGAGATCCTTTTGCCTCAACAAATCACGTTAATCGGTAAATCAAACGTGTTGAGAAACATCAGCAGAAACGATTCAGCGAAATTGCTCCAAAGAGAATTCGCATACCTTCTGTGAATAATGAGGCAAGATACTATTTAACTCTACATTTAAATAAAGTTACAGGATATAAACACGGTTATATATGTATCAACTGGTAGATCAGGATGTGCAAACGAATGTTAAGATGTATAAAAAGTTACGACGTCGCGCTACGACTCGACGTATCACTTCGCAGTGATCGACGAAGCGCGTACTTCGACAGTCATTACACGGCCACGGAATTTACATCACGAGCAAAGTAGATGACTTTGTCCGCGCGCGGCTTAACGGGGCGGTGCTTTCCTCACTTCACTACGATAATTCGCAGAAATAAACCGAACTGGTTTCGCGGATAGTCTTTAATCGCCGTCATTATCCATCCGCCCGTAACCCTTTGCAGCATTTATATCGGTTTTTTTTTCTCCGGTCGATCGACGTCGTTGATAAATGTACTGTACGCGAGCGATTTGCACGTGGAAAAAGCTGCCAGAAACACGTAAACACATACGCGCGTATATGTATGTAAATGAACACGTACTTGACGATGACGACGATGACGACGACGACGACGACGACTCTCCCTCTTCCTTTCTTTCCCTTTCCCTTTTTGAAGTTGTGCCTCCTACATCCCTTATGTCCGACTCCACCTAGTACTTTTCTCCCTCTGCACAAGGGAGGCCCGAAAGGAGGGTTCGCCCTCGAGTTATTATTATTTTGCCGCAGATATACATCGCGTGGATTCGCTTTAATGGTCTGACATTTATTTCTTACCAGGGTCGGTTTTATTACTGAAACTGGTGAAGCAATTTATCTCGAAGAAGAGCCTCGAACGAAGAATTCATCATAAAATGTGTATTATATACCGAATTGAGGAACAAGCGCAATTCATCGTATGGTATCATTAAGTAATATGATTTAACACTTTTCGCAATGATAATATATAAGTATGTTGCAATGTGCAAAGTGTACATTTTTGAGTAAGAAAACAAAGCACTTGCTTTCATTCAGCTTACATTGAACGTAAAATTATCTGCTATTAACTACAGTACACGTACGCGATCGCTGGAAGCTTAATTTAATAACAGGTCTTGACGAAGGTTAATTTAATAACAGACCAGCGTCTCTCCTTCGGATTCGCCAATGTATAATACCCGATATTATCAAATTAGGAAACGCGTCACGAAATCTTATTCCTGACACTTGCTTCAAAGTCCAAGAGTGTGTATCTGAGAAGCAAAAGAATGTAATTTCAAGAAAATCAATTTTGAAGATGAAACCTACAATTTCGTACTTATACGTGCGCGTGGATAACTTTTAAAATAAAAGTAAACAAATTCAATCAAATTGAAACTGTATGTAGAATAATATACATCCGTACTTCAACAATTTTTTATTCTGATTTAACTGATTATATGACTTTAACGAATTTATATAATCGCATTAGAAGATATATCGCCATCATTCTGTAATTGCTAGAATTTATTTTCAATGCAATGATCTAAAAATATGACCGAAATATTTGAACACTAAGATTTGCTTTGACCAAATATATTTCTCTTAATTAGATTTATTCTCATCGATTCAATTTCGTATTATAGTTATTTAAATATAGAATCGCTAAATATTTCGCATTTGGTCGTTTTGGACTTGCCACTCTCTATTTCCCAGATATAAGATTTGATCCGACTCTGTGACTTCCTATACAATCTCAGCACAAGCAGAGAGAAAGAAAATTCTTGGAACACTCGAATACATTGCGAGTGCCTGAGAGCGCATAGAGCTTCCGTTAAGGGTAGAATCGCGCGCACAACGACAAGAAGGCACTTCTTCGACGGCGAAACGAGATTTTTCGGCTTCGCTTTGCCCGTATACTTTCCTTTGTTCCCGTGAATATCAGTCGAGTGTTAGATGGTAGATCATGAATGTTGGGGCGAAGAAAAGTACCCTCGATTTGGCAGATGATGATATATACTGTTCAAGTATACGATCGACTTTTCCTCAATCTATTCTCGTGATTCGGAAAAATGGGAAATTGCTTTGACGAAGTGTTACGTTTTACAAATAAATAATGACAAATAATAATGTCGGATTGTCGGTTAGCGTCAATTTGTATAAAATTCTTTTTGCAATGTATCATATAAAATCATAAACTTTTTCTGTTATAAGAATTTATTTTGTTTTTTTTTTTTACGTTAAAGTGCTACAAAGATTGCCTTAAAACATGAGATATTGATGATAGATAAATTAGCAAATATAGCAAATGCTTTGTGTTCACGTTTACGGTGGATTCCCAGAAAACGATTTGTCAGAAGGATAATCGTTTATTTAATTTTATCGGTCTTATATGGATATAATTTACATCATTTTACGGTTATGATAAAATTATATCAAGCAAAAAGCTCAACGGATTCGAATAACGTATCTATGATTAACACAAGTTTGTTAATTGACTACACTTAAAAAGTTATTTACAGGTGACTGTTTCGTAAATGGTGAAATATGTATGAACGCGTTTATGATAATTTGGTTGAATAATTTATTAGCATAATCGTCCTTTCGATCTCATCATTGGTTCGCAATTTGCATCACAGCGCCTTCTTGTCGTACCAGAGTGATTGCACTGATCAGTTATTTATAGTTGCGTAAGAATACATTGACGAATTAAAACCAGAGCTGCGTAACAAATCGACGTCGCCGTATAAGCCAAATAATTAGACCAAATTTATCAGGCAAGAGTTACGTATAGAAAGACATCTCGCACCTGTCCGCCCTATAGAAATAGAGCTTTCCGCGCGTGTTTATGGTAATCTCGACTGAATAATTTATCAAGATAATCACTCTTTTATCCCTAGCCCGCGTTCGTGATTTGCATCGACAAGTTGCATGGCTTGTTTAAAACTGGATCGAATAAAGATACATCGGTTTCTGCAATTGAAATGATAAATCAATAATAATTTACTTGCCCCATTGATAGTTCCGCCATTGTCTGATATCTCTTAGGCCTTTTCCTTTTTCTTTTTTTCTTAGATTCGTTTGTTGCACAACAAAACTCTCGTAAAGACGCGGTTAATTACGATCACTTACTAATCCGGAATAGCAGAACATTCTCAAACTTAATCGGATTTATTGTGACGAAGAATAATGTGATAAAAGTACAAAGCTTTGTAATTCACTCGACTTTGTAATTCATGACTCTCGAAATCTCAAACAGCGAAAGATTTTGACAAATCATAAACGAGATATAAAAATGTTAACCCGCGAAACACAAGAGTGTCATATAGAGATATAAAAATGTTGAATTGTTACACAATTGACAGATATTAAAATGTAATTTTTTCGATACGTTTTCTGAATCTTTTTCGGCACAAGCGAAATTTTATCTCTGAATTAAGAGAGGGCAAAATCTCCCTCCTTAAATAATCAAGAAAACTTTGATAATGTAACAGAATGTAAAAAGTAACTCTGAATTTTTCTACATTTTTTGAAAGTTCAGAACAGTAAAAAAACTTGAACTGAACGAAAAGATCCAGATTGTAGACGAAGAAAGTAAAAATATGACTGCAGACGAAAAAGTACATTTAATGTTTATTTAAGAAATCAAGTTTCGGTTGATCGAGAAAATGTATTTGTAGAAATTACGGTTTAAATAACGATATATTTCTATTCTACTCTCTCAATCGAATGGAATCGTTGGCAGTGATAACGAGATCACGAAACGAAGAATAGAATATATTACAATAGCTTATTTAACGGAATTGATTTAAAATACAGAGCAGAATATTCGGTGTAGTTATTTCATAGTGTACGTTAAATATTTCGTGGTAGCGAGAGACAGTTACGGTTATCGGGCGGTTACGATGTTTGTTTTGATAACAGAACGGCGTAGGTATATACATAAGGCTGCCGCGCGCTACGTTATCATTCTTGGATTGAGATTCGAGTCGACAGGCAACAGCGCGTGCCGCTACGTATATCGTCGCATTGTCCATCGTGTACATGATCGCAAATTCAAAAAGCGCGATAAATTGACTTCCTTGATTAATAATTATAAACGTATTGACTATTTATCGATACGAGAGTGTCCCGCGTGAATCATTCATTTTACATAGTAATACAAGATGGAAATTTTAAATTATACCGTACTGATATATGTATATACGTTCATATATCGCGTATGGACGATTTCTATTTCTCTAACGATGTTTTATCATTACGAATGTATCTCACGCCGCGCTTTGAATTTTTCGCTGATTTGCTCATTATTTTCTGATTAAGAGCACGGTATAGAATATAAATAGACAGAATAAGTGATTAACAAATCGACAGAATGAATGATTACAATAGTATTTAATTGGATTTACACGTTTAAAATACATTGCGTATGCAGATTGAGAATTTCGATTGTGCACATTTTCGGATAACTGTAAATGATCATTTTCCAATTTTTCATTTAAAAACGAAACGGCTGTGATTGTGAGTCGAATATCGTTGTGATATCTTATTAATTAATAAATTAAAATTACATCAATTCCGATATATGTCAATTGCCTAATATAAATTCGACGTTATTTGCATTATTTGCAATTTGTTAAAAATTCTCGCTGAGATTTTATCGGACAAATTCGCGAGATTTGCCAGTATCGAGCCTCGTATTTTTTCCCATCATTTTCGTGATTGCAATTCGACGGGATTACATCGCAACGGATAATAGTAAAGTGCGCGCTGCATGCGATTAGCGTCGGGAGTGCCGTACGATTATTCTATATAACGATCGTAATTGATCATGTTTTTGAGAGTATTGTGCTGTGCACGAGTGCGAAAAGAAAACAGAATCCATAAGGAGGAGGCTTAGGACACAAAGACGCGGAATAATCATGGGGTATGTAAATTATATTTTATTAATATTAGGTGTTAAACTTAATTCCTGCCGTTTTTCGTCTCCAAAATTGATTTGTTTCGAAGGGAAGATGAATGAATACCTTAATCAAAGTAATTTCCTCTATTTTCTACTTTATTACTAATTAATAATATTTTATTAATAATACTTTGATTAAGGTATTTCCCTTCGAAATAAATCAATTTTGGAGACGAAAAACGGCAGGAATTAAGTTTAACACCTAATATATCTTTATAAAAATTGTGCTTGAAATAAAGATTTATTAATAACGATTTATAAACACAATTTATATCTCATTGCGTGTATCTAAAGCTGAAATCACGTGATGCAATCTCTTGAATGATAAGCAAGCATGCTGCTATGATGCATGAACATGCATGAACATGTTCTACGATCTACTTAACGCTGTAAATACTTGGTTGATCAATCAAAAGAAAAAATTTTATGAATTGACAAACAAAGCATGCTTCAAAGCATTTGCAGCGTTAAGCGGATTGCACCTCTAGAATACGTTCAGGTATCAAAACCGACATGCATGTTTATCATTGAAAAAATGATGCATCATATGATTCCAGCTTAATATTGCGGCGTGTTCCACAGTCGTATATTTTAATTTAATACAACATCGGGAATAATCTTTCCATTTCTCACAATCGGCTTATTGTTAGTATACTTTCAGATTCCTCTCTAATCAAAATATAGACAGTTTATGTTTCAGGATGATACTTTATTTCGAATATCTCTCTCGATATTCGATACATGATTCGTATAATTACGAACGCAAATTATAATTATAAATACGAGTCTCTAAATGATTTTTTTTATCTTTAATTAATTTTATCAGAGACCGCGGAACGACCAATCGTCTCCGACCATCGGTATCGTACGTCAAAACCGAATCGACTCGCGTACTTTTCGCGAGGCTCCCGAGGCACGCGATGAACACACGCGTGGGTGCGATGCGGTGCATTGCGCTGCACTACGCGAGAATTACGACGTGCGTTCGGTTGTGTGGCGGGGCATTAACATATAGATACGATCCGTGACGCGGAATGCATACGCCGGATATGCGCGCTTACGTTACCGCGCGATGATACGCGAACTGAGGGGAGTGGGCCGCCTTCGACAGGGGTAAGGTAGCCGAGGGCTACCAGTTCGTCGTAATTACCGCGCTGCTTATGAATAACGGCGGGGGCGGACACGTGAGATCGCGCGGGTCCATCCCCGCGGCAGCGGAAGGAAAAAAAAAGGGCCGCGCGATTTGCAGCCCGCGTGGGTGGATCGCGTCAAGTGGATCTTCTCGACGGTACTCGCCTTATGTTATAATAATATGTAGACGTTAAGCCTGAAACACACATATAATCCGTTCGCTGCCGACTATCGTTGGCAAAAATGTTATTTGTTAATAGGTTTTTTATATTTTTACAATAAGCCATTACCTAAGCTTCAAGTTTTAAACCGTAAGAAACTGATGAATCGTAGTCGATTATTCTTCTTACATTCGACTGTGATTAACTTCTCAATTTCTCACAGCTTGAGACCTAAAGCTTAGATAATGGCTTATTGTAAAATGCAATTGAGAATTTTTTATCAATATATATACATGATTTTTTTTCTATCTGCATCGATTCATTAAATGTAACTCTTCTCCTTCTTGAGTTGATTTTCTAGCCTTCGGTATTAAAGGAATGAAGAAGTCGATTAAGATATGAATAGAAGATATTCAAATAGCGTTCTAGTGAAAAGTTACATGTTCTATAGAACATGACATTTATTTCAGAAAATTAATTCTATGCGTGTTTTTACTAAAAAATAATGATTTTGTTTTATTCCACAATAATAAAAATGTAAACGTAATGAATTGCAACTGTCAACATTGCAATAATAAATTCAACTCGATAATATGAATACAGTATTCGCGCCGATTGCATTTGAAATACCTATAATTAAATTATTTGCAATCAAAATAACGATTTATAACGATTAAATAACGTCCATATGATGTTTATAAGTTTATACGATATTTTAAATCCCTAAATTTAAATGTACATCCATATACATATTACCATATATGTATATTACAATACATTTACGATCATTATAATGCTATTTTTTCGGATATCAAGCAAGAGTTTCATTTGGCATAAGTTTTGATGCTTTCTGATATTGTCTTATCTCTCTTTATATACTCTCTTTCCGCTTTGCTGCGATAGTACGATAATATAATATAAGATATATATATCGTAATGGCATATACCTGCTTATACAAATAATATAAGATAGTTATATAGATCGAAGTGCATTAAATTATGAAGTTAAAGTAGTAGGAATTGAACAATAAAAAGATAAGTCAATCTCGCTTTGCCGTTGGGCAAAGTAACGAGAGAAGAAATACGCGAGAATGAAACTTGTAATGAAGTCTAAAAACCTGCACGCGACGAGAGCGAGCATGAAGCATGATCAGCAGACTTCGTCCTAATGAAATTTCGACGACGCGAAAATCAAGAATCGACTTAATCTTGAACGTTCGTTTCTTTGAGATACAAATGGATATAAACGTAAGTAAGTCGGTTAATACCGGTTCGGTGTTTTTTAACATTCCGTTAACCAACGCGATTTAATCTAAAATCAGCTTGTTACACAAGGCATCCTAGACTCACGAATTCCTTCAACTGTCAGGAAAACGTGAAAAGCTCCATTTTTCTTTAATGAAAACCCGTTCCCAAATTATTCTCCGTAATATCTTCTTTTTACTTTTTACATAAAATATTTTAACAATTGAGTAGAATACTACATTTTTATCAAAATGTAAATTTTACTTCAATTGTTGTAATAAATTGAAAACATAATATTTATTACATTTATAAAATAATATAATATAATATTTATTAACAACAAATATATTAATAAATTGAAAGATGTGAGTTGAGAAATTTAAGACACATGAGTTAATTATGTTAATTTGCGATATCAAATATCTACGTATGTAAATATCAAAATTTCTTCATTAAAATAGCTATTATTTTCTTAGTTATCTATCCTTACGTTATCTATGTCCGAGATCCACGCTATATAAGAACGTTGACTAGCGGCGACTTATCGCGACATTATCGAGATGCTGAGGCCGTGATCGTGATTTCGTGGGGAAGGAGGGGCAACTGCAAGAAGAGTATTTCCAGGAGGCCTATTACGGTAGATAATTTACGCAGGTCGTACCTGCGGCAGTTTCCCCACAAGAATTTACAGCGACAGTGCCACTCGACGCGACACTCGCCAGGTGTAAATTCGATTACGATACTACTTGCGTCGATATTTCACTTCTGTACGAGTGGAGTAGGTAACGTCGCCGCGTAATCTACAAGCAAAATTATGTGCGTCATGTAGGCGGCAAAATTTCTACGCGTCTCATAGCAAAAATTAAATGGGAACAAAATTTAATCCAATCACGATTATTCCGTCCCAATGTAAACGTTGGTTCACAAGAATTTTGAATATTTTAGAATTGGGAAAGTAAGCACATCGAAGTATTTTATCGCAAAATAAAATGTAGAAACAAAAATTTTTGCGAATTATGATGAATATTTTTTTTAAGTTGTCTTATCTATACAGTGGCCAATAGTTTCCGCTAACATATGTAATTTTATGATAATTTTTGTCAATTTGTTTCTCAATTTATATTATAAGTTAATAAAATTTTTACTGTATACAATCAACTTACCCAGATAACATGCATGTTGCATAAGATATCTAAAAGACGTCTTTTAAACGTCTTTTAGACATCTTTCAGACATGTTTTAGATATCTTATGCAACATAAACGCTATCTGGGGATTAAGAACACAATATTTTAAATACTGGTAAATATATTAAAATACTTTTGGCAACCACTGTTTGTAACCTTTAAACTTAGAAGTAGGATAAGTTTATATACACTGAAAAAAAATATAGTCAATTTTAATAAATATTTAGTTGAATACATGCCAACTAAATATTTATTAAATATAAAGATACATTTATTTGATACAAGAAATGTTAATTTGATTTAATAATAATTTTTTTTACTAAACAAATATTTATTTACTGTAAGTAAATATTTAGTTGTAGTACTGAACTAAATATTTATTAAAATTGACTAATTTTTTTCTCAGTGTATATATAGCAGTACTACTCTCAAAAAATTTCTTCGTGATGAAAAGACAAGTTGTCGTCTTATAATCTCTCAATTGTATTAAATACTTTTATCTTCAGTTCAATGATTGCAAAACAAAATTAGTTAAACCAGAATCATTTCTTTGGCGATCGCAATATCTGATAATTAGTATCATATCACCCGTAGGGTGTATTTGGTCCCAGGTGCAAACTCGATCACGATACTCCTCTTCGCGCGTCGATATTTCACTCGCGTTCAAAATGCAGGGAGCGTCGAGACGTAATCTGCGCTCTGCATATGGAGCACGCGTGGGTAGAAACGCGTGCATTCGATGCAACGAGAGAACTCGAGAGGGACGACAACTACGAGAGCCTCTCGCTTTTCATGCCGTCAGTTTTCAACCTGAAAAAATCGCTCCATCCGTCGTGAACGCGAGACGTATTGTCAGTACAGTTTTACAAGTTTCAAATCAACATCTTATCTGATTATTATAACGGCGCTGCCGAGTGAAAGTCTGTTTACCCTGATTTCTGTTGCGATGTACGCGATATCAATATAAACGTGATACTAAAGTAGATGCAGTACTGAAATATTTTGTTGAAGGACAAATTTAATAATTATAAAATATAAAAATAAATATATATAAGAGAAATATAAAAGAAATTTATATAAGTGATATTTATAAAATTATAAATAAATATATTTTGTGCTAATTAGAAAATAATCTAGAACAACTGAATCATACAAAAGCTCATTGTATATTATACTAAATAATTTTTTATATTTTAATCAAGTACATTAAGTGGTACTATTACAAATTCTATATATTTTTATTTTAGAATAATCAGTGACATAAGAAACCAATTTGCATACAGATTAAAACAGTTTTAAACGTAGGAAAGAGAGAACCATTTTTCTACATAAAATCAGAAGCTATTCTCTGTAACATCCTTAAGACAGGGTCGTTGGGGACGACACTAAATTAGGAGATAAAGCTTTCTTGTTAAAGTTCTAGGACAGTAACTACATTAGTGTACATCGGCGGCATCTAATGTTTAATCCTTCTATGTACCGCGTTTTAATATTTTTTAAACATTTATTCCAATCAACGTATAGACTCATAATATTTAAACAGAATTTATTGCTTATAATAAATTTTTTATTTTGCCAAGTTCTATTTTTAACTGTATAAAAAATATCTATAAGGTATCTGAAGCATAATATTTTTAGGCATATACAAATTAAACTGTTTTTTTTTTATTTAAAAAATTACAAATTTGCATTGGGAATATGTACATATTAATTTGAAGCTTGAATGAAATGCGTACCATCTATCAAATTTAATTAGAACTGAATTCTGTCAGATTTTGTCTTTTACTTCTTCTATAATATATGACCTCAATTGAGAAAATATCGGCATCTAAAACTTAAATTTATCGAGATGCATCGACGTCTCGAATAGGGGATTCGCTCACTTGCCCGAGCACGGCTAAGAGCTCGCTGTGAAAATCGCGCATCGTCTACGCGAGTGAAAATGCCGGAGTAAACGGGCGAGCCGCAAGCGAGGGTAGTTTTAATTAAGCCATTAGGGGTGGCTGAGAGGCTGCGACCGAGCGGCTAGACGTTCCAACCCTCTTTCTCCTTCTCGCTCGCTCACCAGCTCTATCTGCTCTGTCTGCTTAAATTAATATAGCGCCTGCATTCCGTTCTACCACGTGACGACGAAGCTCGTATCCAGATCGACTTCCTTCCATCCCGATCCTCGTTAAATTTGCGGAAATAATAATGTGATCGCACAGACTCAGATCCGTACCAAAGTTTATTTAGTTGTGTACGCAATACGTGTCAAAAGTTCAGCAGTTTCTCATTACAAATTCAAATTTCACGAACAAATTCCCAACTTTTTTAGTGATAATTTCTTAGGAAGTGATGATTTTTATTACTGTATAAAGTTACAAAGTAGAAATTCTTCTTTTTCTTTAACATATTACAGTTTCGATATTAATGCTTCTTGAAAAGTTAATCTTAAAATTTAGTAGAAAGATATTCATTTTCTTATCGATAACATTTTTTTACTTATATTTTGCAGATATTTTTGATAATACAGAATAAAATATCGTAGAATTTTGTATAATATGTATTTGCTCAGTTCTTTCACGTTTTCATGAAGTAATATTTAATTCTTAAAACCGTGCAAATGATACAAATATAAAATATTAATGCAAAAAGAACGTGGATTATATTTAAAGAGTTCATTAGCAGCGCAGATTTTAAAGCATAACAAATTCACGATTTATTAATTATTTATAATAATTTCAAATTAATATGCAAAATAAATTTTTCTTTCGTATTTATTTTGAAAAATTTACGCGAATTGATTTTAAAAAGTCTTGATATTGTAATGCTTTCTTTTATTTCTAATTTCCACGAAATAGCGTTTTTTCAATGTCATTTTAATATCAATGGACTCGTGACTGTTACAAAATTACTTGGGAGATTATTATGCTCGTATTTATCTTATGTTTACCAGCGCTAAATGCAGCTGCTTGACTTTCATCTCACGTTTATATTAAATCATCGTACAAGACAAATGTAACTCAGAATCGGACAGGGACATTAGTGCTGAATACGTGACATTAGAATACCGACCTACGTTAACATCGCTCTCCTCTTGAGATTCGAGATGTTATTCTCCCTTCTGTCTCTTCTGTCTTTCCCACTCATCTATTTTATCTTCTTACGTTCCATCATTCACCAGTAATTTTTACGTCGCTCAGTGTGTCACTAGTATAGTGTTCGACGCGTCGTACCACAACACTCGGAATGTCAAGTAGTTCGACCATAGGATAGTTAAACGCAAACAAGCAAACTATACATAGTCTCGCATGGAAGTGCGTATATACTGAACAAACATATAACGAACCAAAAATGGATTTGTAGTTAAAATAAGATATGTGCATAATAGACGTTAGAAGTTTTAATATATATATGCGTTTTTTCTAAGTTAATAGTTACAATATTTAATAGAAATATTTGCAAAACATTTGCAATTTGTTTAAAAAATATTTTTGATTATATAGCTTTTACTCTGTGGGATATAATTAATTCATTAGTAATTTTTATTAATTAATAATTACAATTGATACTTTGTACGGGTATTTTGTTCAAAGAAGTTACGTGGTTTACAAATTATCTTCATATGTATTTTTGATATATCGTTAAATGTTAATGTTTCATGAACATTGCAGTCCACTTTATCAAAGCGAGAAACAACTGATGTAATCATTAGCGAATATTTACTGTTTTTCAATAATAATACACTGATTCACTTTTAGAGGTTATGATTTTCTGCAGATTCAATCTGTATGGTTGAAACTTGAAACCATAACTTCTAAAAATGAATCAGTGTATTATTACTGAAAAACAGTAAATATTCGTTGATGATTACAGTTAGTGTAGCACTGAAATCAGTAATAATATACTGATTCACTTTTAGAGAGTACGAGTTTAATTACATTTGACTTCGTAAAGTGGAATACAACTGTCGATCGCCATTACTTTTTAAATATTATAACTATTTAATTATAACCAATACGCCAAAATCCAAATGTAGCCAAAGGCACGGCGTTAATTCGAGCGAGATAGCGTGAACAAATGAATACGAATGTCTAAAAATTCGCGTTCACTGTTCGTTGTTCATTTGCTCAATGTATATACGCACCTTCGAGTTTACTTTGCACTTACTTACCAGCTCGTCCATCGTATCCGCGCTCGTCGTCATCGTCCTCATGCTCGCCGCTCTCTTCACCAGCCGTACCCTGCGTCTGCACGACCCTAGGTATCTCTGCAAGAATACGAGGTAAATGAGAGGAACGAGTCTGGATGGAAGGCTGAGTTAATCCTGCAGATGTTCATGCTAAGAACTCGCTCGAATCGATAATTGTTTCTCTCTTATACAGAAATTGCGAAAAATATTTTCTGATCTTCTCGGAAATAAATCATTAATAATCATTAAAATCTCAAAGACGTTATCTTCTTCGGCGGCGTTTTTAATATATTTAAAAATATAAATGTTCGTTATTTTATATTTGTGATATATTTGATCTGAAGTATAACGTGCATCATGAAATCTGAGTGCATTGCTCGAAGCACAAACAACCGTACGACATTTTCGCTCGTCCTATATTTATTACGCTGCCTATAAGCCTTTTTGCATGGTAAAATACAAGCATTGTGTCTTCGTGATACTCGGAGGCGGGTAACGATGTAATCTTTCGTGACACGAACACTCGTTCTTGATTGAAACTCGATTTGAAACTAAAAGCCGTCCGTGGCGGCGGAAGCATAGGATAGGTCCCGATCCGATGGTCGCACACACGTTTTCGCAAATTTCGCCTAATTGGACAAGCGCGAGGAGATCCAGTGTCGAGATCATCGCGTGTTCCTCCCGATCGATCGATCGATCATTCTCGAGAGCAGTACGAGTGTGGTCGAGCAGCTCCGGTGTTTTTTTTTTGCTCGACCTTCTCGCCACCCTGGTAGCAGATCTTTTAAACGTGAAATCAGCTTGGTGAGAGACTTTTTGCATTCTCTTTCTGGTCATACAACATTGCGCGTCTTTGTATCGTAGTGTGCACGCGAATATATCGATAACGATAAATCGCATTGACAGAAAGAGGTTTTGCGATACTTTTTCTTTTATTTTGAATTTATAATTCATATTTTAATTCATATTAAATTCTCTGTAATTTTAGCGTTCTGAATCTACTTTAATTATTTCTGAAAAAACTGCGAAAGAGTTCAGGCATTCTCAAGAAATGTAACTGCAAGAAATCCGCTTTCTCTTTCATTTTTTTTGACTGACTAGTTTCTTAAAATTTATTCAAACGATATCATAACATCATCTTATGAAAAGGTACACAATTTCTCTTATTCTCTGTAGTCGGAATACTATCTTTTTCGTTGTATCGCGACATGCTTGGCGTAGCTCGCACAAAACGAGATTGGCTCGAGGGGGGTGACGAGCGTCGACGGAAACGAAATCGAAATAAAAGATAAACGCGGCAATGAAACCGGGTATCAAGCACAGTGAACGCACGCGTGGGCGTGTACTTACTGATGCAAGGCGCAATATGCGATCTGCTCTGTTGGTAGCCCCTGGCGCATCTGTTGCAAGTAATACCGGTTACGCCGTCTTTACAGGGACACTGGCCGCTGCTCTGGTTACAGGTCTTTCCAGAAGCTCCGATCGGATGGCAGTCACACGCTGTAATACAAAAAACGAGCTATTTAATTAATAGAAAACAAGCGTAACTTTATTAAACCAAAATTTTTGAGAAAATTGAAAACTAATAAGGATAATATATATTGCTTTTTCATTTCATTATATGTATATTATTTTTGTTATATAGAAACCATTCAGAATTAATTTTGTTATTTATCTTGAAACATCGAATACTATCCTCTTTTAGCTTCTGCATGGAAAGTATAATTTTGCTGAAGTACAATAGTATAATTTTGCTGAAGTATAATTTTGCTGAAGTATCTAAAAATTTAGCATATAGCTTTGAAAAATAATTTTGATGGACTATTAAAATAATTATGCGGGACACTAATTGATTGCTAGAATATTAAAACTTTTTCCAGCTTTGTTCATCATGCTCGAGTTTCCTACGTAATTATTTTAATGTTCAACAATATTATTTTCAAATCTATATCTAGCTAAACTTTTAGATATTTTAATAAAATCGTTCCTTCCGTGACAATTGGAAAAAGCGTGGTAATTTAGCGACACGTGGTATAAATGGTATGATTAATTAATTGAAAATTTTATGTCAAAGAGAGAGGAGCATAACTAAAAATCGGATGAAAGAGAGCTTTAATCAAGTTGATCGCGTCAAATCCACTTGCGTCAATCCGCTGATATTAGTGCATGGTGTTCGAATTTACTGTCGTCTGCTATCTCGTTATGCTGTACCGCACTTTTGAGATACGCTGATTCTATTAAGAAACAGCGTAGATAGGCGACCCGGAAAATGATGGAGATAGCCAAACAGGCGTGACGATCCGCTACCTGAAATTAAGATAAAGCGCGGACTTTACATGGCGCCTATAAAAGGACCTTCGCCATTGACTGCATCTCGATAAACGGAAGATCTTACGTGGGATAAAAGCGCTTCATTCCCACGAGCAAGACACGAGGAGTATACTAATGTGGTGGAAGTTCTCGCGATTATCGGTAAATTGAAAATAAACCAAAATTTTTGAGATTAATTATAGAAATTAAAGAACTGATTTCTCGAATTCACGTTTAATTTTTAAATAATTTAAGATTAAAATATTATCGAAACTATGTTTAGGAATATTTGAGTTTTAACCTGATTCAAGTAGAAAACTTATCTTAGATAATAAAGTGTCCAGAAACGTTCAACCAAGAAATATCTCTCATTAAATATATAACTAATAATCACAGATATCTCAGATATTTTAATGTCACACAGTGGTCCTACTTTTATAGATAGGATTTTTTTAATTACAATTTCGTAATTAATTTAAAATTTTTCTGTAACAAAACTATCGAGATATCAATAGATTTCTAATTATAAATAACTGAAAACAAAAAATATTTCACAAATTGAATTTCAGAGATATAAATAGACAATGAAATCTTATCCTTTTCTCAGATTTGAATTAAATTATGAGAATTTTAATTCGAGAATTGATTATAAGAATATTAGAAATGGAAAAGTTGTGCAAAAGATATGCCTTGAAATTTTTTTTAGAAAAACTAAATTTAAAATATTTAAAATATTTAAAAAATCTCATTTAAAATTAATTTGATTAAAGAGGGATATATGATGTATTATATGATGTATCATAAATGATAGAAGGGGACTGCGAGATGAATGCATTCCATTCTTATCCTAATTTTATGCGCCCTAATCTTACGTAAGGCATGAGTGTGCGAGATATTAAAGAGCCCTTCGCGATTGCTACACGTAGAACGAAGAGAATCTTCATTGGTCATTCCGGAGGATTTATAAAATCAATCAAGCATGCCTCGACGCTATCAAAGCATACTTTAGAGAAAGCTTATAAGCCTCCTTTGAGGTTTGATGAAGAAAATATTTTTTAAGCTGAAGAGAAAAGCTAAGAAATATTCAAGCGACCACACGTTTAGTTATACCAAATAATTTGCATAGGTACAGGAATGAATAACAATTATCTCTTCGAATACTCTTTTGTTTAATATGAAGGTCGTTAATTTCTCTTTAATTTATATTGAAGACTCATCGAAAATTGAGGACGACGCTATTGCTGGTGTAGTTATATTATTAAGTATAATACATCAATTAATCTTGAAAATTACAGAACAAAAAGGAAGTAATAAATAAAATTGATTTATTGTTACATTTTGAACAGGTGTTACTTGAATATTACAAGAATGATATCTGCGCGTTTTTTTTTGTAAATCATAAAATGCAAATAACTTGTGAAGATAAAAGGGAAACATAGAATCATGGTACAAGTTATCATAATTATACAAGCATTAACATTCCGTCTCTCAAGAGAGTCGTGCGTCGCCAGCGAAATTTACTACCAATAATCACAACAAAATTGCGCTCATCGTAAAATAATAACTCGACTGATTTACGACAACCGTGCGTAATCAACTGCAGTTATGAATCTTTCTCGTAAATTGTATCGTGTTGATAACACAGGGTAATGAAAAACTTATGTCGCACACGAAGGGCTAAAATTAGCAGCTATGTGTGTAAAATTAATCTCATTATTTAACATACGATATACATGATGATTAAAAAGTACATCAGTGAATTAAAAGTATTTTCGAAAAAACATTTTCAGGGAAAAAATAAAGTTTATTGAAATAACAATTTAAAATTTAACAATAGTTATTAGAGGTGGCCCAATAACATAAAACATAAATAGAAGCATACAGTCACATACGCAAGATATTTTTTGCCAAAGTCATATATTTAAAATAAAAAATTATTATTACAATTTTTAATTTTAAATATACATATAACTTTGGCAAAAAATATCTTGCGTATGTGGCTGTATGTTTCTTCCTATTTATAACAATTTAATTTAAATATGTAGCATAGGTTTTTTTTATTGTATAATTATTTTGACGAGAATAAGGTACATTAATCGTTTTCATAAATATCACGATCTGTTCATTTTATAACAGAATCATTATTCATGATGCAATAAATAGATTCTAATTATCTTAAGCCTACTAAAGTCGAGGTAATAATTGAACGAGACTGACGTCTCACTGTTTTCTAGAACTGATGAGTAGCCATGGGACAAAGTTGATCCTTATCTTCTTTCGCAACTCTCTCGTCAAGAGCTAATTGTATCGCATGTGATGTACGAGACAACGTCTCGTTTAAATGTGTCCATTCCCGGCATAAATTACCATCTGTTTCGCGAGACGGTCCACGAAAATTAATGGGGAACGCGATTCACATAATTCTCAATCGTCGACGGCTCACACATTGACGTGAATTGTTGTTCGATCGTTCTTGAGCGAGCTCTTGAGCCCACTGCTTAGATTCATGGCGCACAATCAAAATACAATCGCCCAATAAAAATTTTATTGCTATGGGTGCACATATCTTCGTGATTAGCGTTTGACATAAATTAGACTCGCCAATATTTCGTACAGACCGATGCCGACAGCATTCTTGTATCTTATTTCACTATTCACTACCGAAGTGAGCTCAACGTGACAATAATATAGGTATTATATCGGTTTTTTTAAGACACTGAATGAGATAACAATTTTTAATAGTTATATAAATGACAGAATATTACTGTCATTTATTTAAATTGAGCTAGATGGAATAAAAACATTTTTCAGCTTGTTTACGAGAGTTATGAAAAAGAATAATTTTCCATGTAATTCATAAAGAAACATCATAAAAAAAAACAGTAATATATTGTAAAAACCTTGAAGAATTGTCTTAATAAGTGATTAATCGGTCCGTTATCAATCAGATTTTAGCACCATTTAACTTGGATTGCGCGACGAATGGCTTAATCAACCGCGAACGTGCGCGAGCCAGTTCGATCGACGGTGCAGATTACAATTCCGTGGACGTGTGTCACGGGAGGTCACGACACGGTTTATTGGTCACGCGGCGCTGTCATTAGAAATGTCATAAACAGTGATTAGAGGCATCACGGTGCAGCGGCGTAGTTCAAGGATTACTACGTTTCTTGTTACGACGACCGCCGCCGGGGATATAAATTGCCGTCGTCTCCGACCGGCTGTCTCCGGTCGACGTTGAAACCGACGTTCGACTTTCGACACCTAAATCGCTGTAACGGTTGTTTCGTATTCGTGCGACTTGTCTCCGGAGACAAGGAGTCGTTTGTTCCCTCGTTACGGGCCCTTTCGTTACCTATAAATTCGTTATGCAACTCTCGCCGCGAGACGCCAGACGTCGGAGATGAAAGCGGCAATCTCGCGTCACGATACCGCGTGGAAATCATTCGAATTAGGATTCGTGGAGATCATTAAAATCGATCGTCACCATTATTGCAACAGCATTGCGAATTGCAAAGATAGCTTATCGAAAAGTTAGCCCTGCTTCTATTTTTCTACTTTTGTCACTAATTCATATTTATTGTAAATTAATATAATTATATAATATTAAACAACTTTGAATTTGAAAATTATTCAGGTTTCAGTACTTTTTCACAACTATAAGCCTAAAATAAATGTTTATAAGAGTAAAAGTCCATATAGTTGATAGTAGAATTTCAAATTGCAAATTTTAATTAGGTCTGTTATTATATTTAAAATTATATTGTTATTATTGTTAGTCTTGGTTTCTGCAAATTTAAATAAGGCTATATATACACTTCTAAAGAATTAGCTAGATGTATATGTAAAAATAATTAAGTATAATGAAACAAAGCGAATACATTCAGTGATTTGCGATTTCAATATAAAGAAAAGCCTTCAGCAATCTTCATAATTCTAAGAATAAACACGCGAAGATCAGATGAAGGTTGTTCGAAAGTTGACGATTAAACATATAGTACTCATTAAATAAGGCCGTCAACTAACTTTTTTTAGTACCATATTATCTTGTTACGTAACAAATTACACAAGAGACTTAGTATCCGAGAGATACTTCTTACACGTGATCTAAAAAGCTAATGTTACATGGATTTGATAACGATTTTAGTAAAATAGAATAGGAAAAGGAAAATAATAATATTTGTATATTATTTTCTTGAAACTGCACTTTCCCTAATTTATAAAAGCAATTTATTCTATTTTTTCTAACTTGGAATGGAACATCTCAAATTACAAAATTGTTAGAATTGTAGGAAAAAGAGTTACATGAAAATAAGCTTGTTGTGAGACATTCAGTATGTAGAACTTGCACCAATGATAATAACTATGATTTCCCTTAGCGACCCTTCACTGCTGGCACGCAAGTGTCTCGTATCTCATCTGCCATCTCTTGGCATGTTTCTTCAGATTATATTAACGCTAAGAAACCATTTCGTTTGTTTCCTATCTTTCGTTTATTGGTGAGATCTAAGCTGGAAAAGACACTGCGCGTGCATGGCCGCGGTTAAATCCATTAAGCGAAGGGAGATGAAAACGACTATGATGCTCGTGTACAATAGATCTTCCCCTATCTTTAGACAACTATTCTACGGAGGCACGTTGCTATTCTAATGAATTCTATGTTAACCTGATCGCCAGAATCGGAAACGGGACTTATCGGATTATCGCGCTAGCGGTAAGCCGAGCCGGTTGTGCCGTTTTCACATGGAATTAAATCCAGGATTAAGAGCAACGTCTATTCAGAATTGCTTGTCAACTTAAATTGTGCTCTTGTTCATTAGTTGCTGCTAATTATTTTATACTGCCATAAGATTGTGGCTTTTATTGATAAATTTGTCGTAACAATTTTTATTATGGGAAGTGTAGAAAAAAATGTTCATGTAATAACTTTTATTTTAATCTCTTAAACGATTATTTAGATTTGCTCTATTGTTTCTTATAGTATATGAAAATCCCATATATATCTCCAGTAGTTCATTCCAGAGATTCTCAAGTAAGAGATTAGACACCATTTGAATCACTATACTTTTTCAAGATATCCATGTATCTCATTCTTATGCATCCATCTCGTTCTATCTTAAATGTCTTGAAAAATATGGTGGACCAATCAGAAGTTGTCTAAACAATAAACAGTGTCTAATCTCTTACTTGAGGATCTCTAGTTTATTTATTCTGAATTGCATTTTGCTATTGCAGGATTATTTGATATTTTTGAATATTTCTTCTGAAAACTGAAAATCGAACGACGTATTCTACAGTAGAACAATATCGCAAAAATTAAAACTGAACAGTGCACCGAATAGCCATCTTTAATTATTCGTACGTGACTCTCTCTCTCTCTCTCTCTCTCTCGTACAACTAGTCTTGGGACTCAGAATCGGGCTCGTTCCTGGTGCGTGTACGACTAGTATCGTGTACGATAGTATCTAGGAGGGCCGGTATTCATATGTGTTCTCGAAAGGTCAGTGCGCGAATGATCAGTACGACGCGACGGCGCGCGCTCAGGAAGCACGACGAAGCACCGTAATTCACGTTTACGCCTGCGAAATGAGCGAGCATACCAGCGTGTCACTTATTGCCAGCTAATATAAACATGACTCCGAGACACCCATAGAGATAGAAGAAAATGTGCGAGGCTCGTAAATCATGGTCATTTTACATTTTACTCATATGTCAGGCGCGACACGCCGTACATGGCAGCGTGGCTCGATTTTGGAAACTATTAACTTGAACTATCGTCTTCCACGCCGTAGGTTGTACAACCACTCCGCTTCAGAGAAATCGCACTGCGCGATCTCTAATGGTTCCACTTGTTGTAACGAGCCAAGGCATACACAGTAATGTCCGGCGGTCAGTCGTTCTGACTATTCCACACCAACATTCGTTCACGTTTCTTCCTGCTATTTATCAATACCTTTTTGTTTGAATTTAAAATTATCTACACTCATATACACACACTTGTTGCATTTGAAACGTTATGACTAATGAACTGTTATAATGTAACAGTTGAGTTAATTTTGCAAATACTTTTTGTATACTATTATTTTCTAAATATTTCTACTCTCAACTAGTGTTTTTCCTTGTAAAGAATTCTCACCTAGAAAATAGAGTACTTGTATTGAAAAAAATGTCTGGTTAAAATTGAATGAATCAAAAGATTTAGATTTATCAATCAGAATTCCAATTATCTTAACTTATACAATTCTAGTAGATTTAATTAAAAAATTTTGGTTCATCTCCATTTTTAACCAGAATTCTAATTAATCTAATCAGACATTTTTCTCAGTGCGGTAGAATCTTGAAATTTGTATCCTAGGTTGTAACACTTATTTCTTTAATCGCGCTAAATCTTATAAATTTTCAGATTCGTTTGGTTTTAATTAACATATAATATTATAATTTCTAATTTTATTGAAAAGCGTAACACTTTTATATGTAAGATAGCAGCTTTTCACGTTTTGCATTGAAAAAGTACGTGTAATCGTAATTTTCTTTCGTTTCTACTTTTTCGTAATGTAATTTTCTCACCGCCCTCCAGCAAGACGAAACTGGTTGGATCACGAATATTCGCTAAAAGGAAGCTTCAGAGAGACGAGCAAGCGAGCTTGCCAGCTCTTCAAGTCATTCCGCTCCTCAGCTCTTCGTTGCCTCTTCTCGCGATTAGCATACCGACATTCGTGGAAATACTATGTTGGAAAGGTTATCTTAGTTCTGTCAGCAACCTATAATAGTGATGTTATTTTAACTAATAAAATTTTCGTTGACATACCAATAACCCATGTATGAAGTTTCATCTGATCCTTCGCGATAAATGAATAAGGTCTGGTATCAAGAAATTAACTGTACCGTTACCAGATAATAGATTTATCACACACATTCATATATTCACATGATTTGTTCTAGAGAAAGATAGATAGAGAATACGAAAATATATGAAGTCTAATTTAATCGATTCTACATTTAAAACAGAAAATCGTTAATATAAAAAGTAACTACAAAAGATCATCTAAATCCTGAAATTATAAAATATTTTCTAAACAGTTATATTTAAGACTTCTCGAAAGCAAACAGTTTTTAGAAATTTATTTAAGAATATTTTTTAATCATTAACATTTGTTTAAAGAATTCAAAACAATGTTTAACATATTTAAAATGAAATTATTTTTATAAAATATTATGAATTTAATAAAATTTACATAGAGAGATAATGAAAATTTGCAGAATATAATATAAATTTGTAAAAATACAGAATCGCGCTAAACGAATACTAACAAAAGTATTAAATTTTTGTAAAACATCTGTCAAAAATCTTATCTTCCATATGACAGAACAGAAAGTGCAATCTCATGCAAAATAAAATAGAAATATGACGTAAATCGTATAACGCTTTACGAAGTCGTCAATTGCCATAATACCACTCTTTCGCATCATCTGCCGTAACATCTTGCGCTTCCGGCTCGGTTCAGGGTCTCCCCTATTCACGCTATTGATGTCGTGAAAGCGTGAACCGGTCCCTTCGACAGCATCTTCAAGATTAATCCGTTTCGCGGAAGTGCAAATGGTCCCGTCGTGCTTCTACTATCGAGGCTATGGATTTAGTCCTGCGGAACCCCCGTCTTTCTTGTTATCCCACCGTTGAATCCAAAACGGCGCGTTTAAGCTTCCTCTTCTTTATTTTTATTAGTAATGCGGTTAATAATTTTACATGCATTAATAATTTTACATTTAATGGCAATGAGAAAAAAATAAAAATTAAGATACAAAAAATTCTTAGTAATTAAAATTTTAATGTAATTAAAAATGATACAAGCAAAAAGATATTTAAGATAAAGAACATATTTTAAGAAAAATATATTTAGCGTGAGATCTTTTTTTCTTTTAACGTAAAATTTTGAAGATTAAACACGTCAGATGAGAATTGTGAAAAAATATATAAAGATATGTATTTTTTATTTTTAAAGAGAAATTTAGAAAATTATTATTTCAATATGGAACTTTTGTCTATGATATTATCACTGTATTTAAATATATACATTTATAAGAAATGTTTTTTATAACAGATGAACTGTTTCTCATAAATTGGTATAAATGATAAAACAAATATAATTTTGATCAATTTCTTCCAAGTTGAAATAAAATGGTAAAGTTTTCTTTTTAAGATTATCCTTCTCATCATCTTATCCGCCAACGTTTTCAGATGATGCGTTTACTAACGTCGGTTTATGCAGCTTCTTCGAGATTCCCATCCGGGAGATTTAGTCGATAAGTTGTGAGAAGCTCGGCTTTATATTATGAGCTTAAATCGTAAAAGCGACGCTATCGTTTGCCGCTTAGCGATAATCTCCTTCAGATTAAATCCTTCAATGGCAACACGAATGGTCGTTGCGTTCCTCTTTTGGAGAGGGTTCTCCTTATCGCGACAGACACACCACTTTCACAGAGAAGACACCTCAAGAACTTGAATGGTCCTCGTCTCTCCTCATGATACTGTTATCGTCGCATCGATCGATCGACCTTGGTGCGTGAACGATCGTACGTTAATGTGCATTCCTGGATAGTCTCGCACTTTGGAATCCAACTAGAAGTGTCTCCGACTCGCGACGTCCAGACTGAGTAATTAGCTATGGTCAATGACGTTAAAGTTTACCCTTGACACTCCTATTTATCTTACTTTTTTATCTTTCTTTTTGTGTCTTTCTTTTTCTTTCTATCGTGAGAGATTAAGTATTTTTTACATCAAATATGCATTGAGTCGTCGACAACGTCGACAAATATGGCCACGAATAGATATTTATGAAATTCCTTATTTTATAAATGTGCACAAAATAGATTTTTCGCGACGTCGAAGCTGTAAAAGAAATAATCGATATTCCTGTCTCCGGATTAAAATCCAATCGGTATAAACGATCGCGGGCGCCGCTGTGCCAAAGCTCGTTTTACATAATGAAATTCCAAACCTGCTTTCGACAGCTCTTCGTTCTTCAGGATTGACTGTATCGGTAAGCGATATCGAAGTCGTTTTTTTGTCTTTCTATGATTTAATAGTATTTATTTCTTCGATAAATTAAAGTTATGAGGTGTCTACAGGAAATGTTGTAATTGTTGAATTAAAAAAGCTTAAAAAGCAGAAAAAGACTTCTCTATTGGAATTTCAGAATGCATATTGTACCCCACTTTTTTCTTTCTAAAATATTTTTAATGTATTTAAAACAGAGAAACAGAAAAAGATATTAAAAATGAATTGTAGAAATTCTCATGCAAATACTGAAGAAATCGCGTTTTTAATATCTCGATTACTTTGTTAATCAAATTCGACGTCAGTTTTATTCGCAATAATCGCTTTGCATAATGAAATTCAGAAACAACCTTTGACAATTTTTCGCTTATCGTCGACAGATCCGACTTTTATAAGAAACGAGAGATGGTTCACCGAAAGAAACGTGACATGTCCCTCTCACCTACTTGCTTATGCACGCTCGTATTTTTCATGCGAAGGTACGTTGAAAAGCGGTTAATTACGATTGCACTCGGAGTCGAGTGCGTATCTTAATAAAAAGCTAGAAGAGAAACTCCTCATTATGTGTATACTGTTCGAAGTCATTTTAAACTCTTCATAAGCGTTTAATGAGCTCGCTTTATATTGAATATATTAAAACATAGTATATCAAACATGATTCGCTTGCTATAAAAGCAATTCAAATAGAAATTGTCATGTTGCTTCCGAAATTATTTTGAAATTCAAAATATGAAAGAGTATGATAGGAAATTTTCATTATATCCATTTACAGCAAGAATTTAATTGCAATTGAGAGAGAAAGATTATAAATATAATTATTATTTCTTTAAATATATAACCGCATGTTTAATTAATATCCATCTTGTCTTTTCAAATTGTTCGGGCGTTTTGATCGTCTGCTTTTTCTTGTATTCTTTATCTTACGTTTCTCATCCGTGTAATTGCATCTGCCAATCTATTTGTTTCACGACAAGTTCCATCTCTATGTCGTCACTTAATTAATCCATTGCAAACGTATAGTAACCATAGACTGGTGATTGTATCCTTTTAAGAATCGTACAGCGCAATATGCAATTGAAAGGTAAACGCAGTATTCTGAATGGTGTCCCGACTTTGTGCAAAATATGGCTAGGCATTCCCCTCTAAAAGTATTTACGAGAGAACGCATGTTGAAACAATATCCACCTAACAATTCGTTTATTTTTCATTGGCAGGATATGCTACGTTACACGAAACGGGGTCTTTGAAAAATTTGCATTGAACAGAACGTTTTTTTTTACGCTAGTTCAGCTAAATTTTTAGCCTTCTAAAGACAAACATTGATATCAATTTCATAATATTAATTAGTTGAATTTTTTATATTACTTTAGTTAGTGAGTCTATAGAATAATCTGACAATAACGTAATAAGACTTTTTTGAAGAAATATTTCAGAGAAATGCAAGAAGTATCGCATTTATTTTCTATTTATTATAATGCTTTTCTCTATATAACACAGATCTACTTCTATTTGATTATTATTAGGATAAATCTTTTTTTATCATAAATGAAATAAAAACCAGTTTCTTATATTCATCTGCCTGATCTCTTGATCTTGATCTCTGGCTGAAGATCATTGTATATAAAATTTACATAAAATATCTATATAATTTGTGAACTTTACGCTTCTCGTAAACTGTTTCTCATTAAAAAGTACAAGTTTACTGATCGCGATGCATCCTGAAAAGATCACGCAGCTAGCATAATCGTGTCTAAATGCGCGAATGTGTGGGAGAAGAGAACCAACTGGATTTCGGGAATAGGGAGCGGTTGCGTCCATCCAGATTATTATGGTCCAAAGAATCAAGCCAGAGAAAAGTAGGAGAAAGAGAAACCGAATAAGAGAAGAAAGCGAAGCTCTCTCTGGTGCGTCATAAATTCGACTTATCGGGTCAGTCTCATGAGCATACACATATTTATATTCCTATACCTACATGAAATTGTTAAGGCGCCTTAAGCCGATTATCGAGAAGAGTTAAACTGACCCTGAAAGGCTTCTTCGTCGTCTTCTTATTCACCCTCTCTATTCGTTCTCCCCGTGAGTGTTAAAAAAGTTACGTTGCAATCGCGATTGTTTTTATTTTCGGGCAACCATTTTTATTATTTCGATCTATACTAATTATATCTAGTCGGTTATCAAACAGATTTTTTACAGTTGTACGTTTCACATTAAATAAGTATAATATATACGTTCCATATTTTTTTCTAATTAATTAATTAATAAAAGATCATCATTTAATGAAAATAATTTATTAAATTTTAAAGTTTTATTAGCTTAATGGGATGTAATTTTAATATAACATAATTTTAATAATTTATTACTTCTAATAATTTATTAAAACCTTTTTATATAGAATTTTATTATAAATTGCCACTATATTCACTTTATCGACATATTCATTAATCGGCTTATTTTATGCGTTATTATGTATTACTAATGTATGAATGGATTGAGCATACAAGCATAAACTTGGAGATTTAACGGGTAACGTGCGATATAAAGAAAATTTCAACATCCAATTCGAGAAACAAAGAGTTATCGAGAGAGTAATCTTGATAATAAATAACCGTTGAATTTAATTCGATAGACATAATCCGATTATAAACGTGAAACTCTTTCCTCATTTAAAAAAGCTCTACCGTGGCACGTCATCGCGTAGCTTTCGAGTTTGAGTAGTCAGTATTTCGAAGCCAGTTAAAGCAGATTCGGAGATGGGTGGCCAGATAAGGATCTTTATGGCAACGGACGTCCTCTTACAGGTGGCATAAATCCCGCGCGACTAATTAGAATTTTATAATGGAACGAAAATGGGTATCAGATTACACGGTCGGCGCGCGCTGTCTGGGGATCATAATTATAAAATGCAGGCGCATGTGCCGAATTTACATTCTATACTCTGCCCAAGATGAGATCGCGATGAAACTATGGCGACGTAATATATATATATATATATATATATATATATACTAACGTATCAATAAAATAAGAAAAAAAGAAGGGACAAATGCAAAATTAAAATTTATTAAAAATTTTACGAATGGCAGTACATATAGCAATAAAACATTATGCACTTTCAAAAACAATATAATAATTTGATTAAAATATCAAATTTGACAAAAATATTACATTATTGTATTTTAATATAATTAATTTTTAGTTAGCATTTACATTCTTACTAAAATTAAAATAATTTGCCTGTTTTGGGTGGAAAAAACTTCCTATTTCATTTAAGCCAAATTATATACGGAGTTTATAAGTATAAAAATTATTTTGTTATCTCACTGATAGAGACAGTCGTACCGTTTCTGTATCAAGTAAATTAGCCGCAAATAAACATATTTGTATACTGTAGAATTACAGCGTAAATTGAGAACGGTACGGAAATTAAGGTAAATGCAAACGGTGAAGATTCAAGAGTTCTCGACTTGGTGCCAACAACTCTTCGTTTTTTCCTCACGGATAAATCGAGTTCCGCTTCCATGCAATTATTCCGGCGACGTCCATTTAACCGTTATGATTTATTACATGTTTCCGGTCGTTCGCTAAGCCAAAGTACGAGCATTATAAAATTATGCAACGTAATTTCACAGTAATATTATTAAAACTTATTCCCAAAAGAGAGAAAACATTTAAAAAAAACAGCAATATATATATTTTATATATATTGCTGTTTTTAAAAATTAATATATAGTATTGCAATCTTTTTAAAAATTAAAAATTTTCCTAATTTTTATTCAAATTTACATCCAAGTGCATTACAAGTTCCAATTTAATTGTATTTACTTTATATTGCCGGTAATCAGTACGGTTGATACCATTATATCAACAAATTTAGTTATAAAATATGTATATTTATTATTAAATATATAAAAAAATAAAATAAAACAATAAAGTAAAATATAAATTAAATACAATAATTATTAATTTATTATAGTGAATCTTTGATTTTGTCAGAAAAATTATTCATTGTAGATATACATGTAATAACATTCGTCAAAATATTTTCATAAATAATCGATAGCAATTATCACACTGACAGAGCTATCCCTGTGAATTCCGTTGTAGTGGATTCCAATATTAAAAACATGTGACATTTTTATATTAATATCGAATTTATAAAACGTCGATGAGATCGTTTGCGACATAATGATAATCCAGTGTATAATTCCATAAATCTATGACATCTTTTCAACTACGTCTGATGTCTGTTTTACAAAAAATAAAATTAAAGATAAAAACTGATGTAATTTAAATATTTAATAAGGAAGTTTACATGGGTTATTTATCTCCGTGTCTCGGTACATCGTCAAATGCCAACGTTTTGTGAATATTGCAATTCGCTTCATCAGTATCAGATTGCTCTCGTCCTGATCATGGTTCTGATGAAATGAACTGCAATGTTTATGAAACATTGGCATTTAACGATGTACCAAGACACGAAGATAACCCGTAAGCCATTCCTTGAAGAAAATAGAAATCTAATATTTAAATTATCATTTAAATATTCAATATTTAATATATAAATATCATATAAATTTAATTTAATTATTATCGAATTATTATTATATATAGATTCTCGTGAGATGATTTTATTTGATAAGTAATAGAATTTGTCTTTTCGATATGAAGTTCGATTACGTCAATCTCAGTCACTTTGCAGCAGTCAGCAATCCACGTCAATCTTGCTTTTTGTATAACTATTACATAAGTAAATTCACGTTTCCTTTGTTCGCGCAGACCGTAGACGTTTATAGTGGATAAGCGGATTTTTATCAAAGCTCGACCATCATCGTGTGTCTGTTCGTGATCGCGAAGAGTATGCGAGGTGGATCCGGAGGCCGAATTTGCATGTCGAAATTCGCCCACTTGTTTCTTCTCGCAGCGGGTAGCTCATGGGCCATTTTGATGGTCACTTTCGGCCCACGTTCTTCCACGGTCTTGCAGGTTCCCGCCACCCTCTCTTCCCGTTTCGATAAACTGCCGTGCATCACGGGCATCCGGTCTCAGATACGGTGTCCCGCTGATGTGCTCAACGTGCCGAAAATAACGAAAAGAAAGATCTCCTCAATCTCCGTTCGGTGAAAAGTTTTTAATATACGTAAGCGCTCAATTATATCCAAGACGGGGAATGACTAACGTGCTATTAAAATGATAATGAAGGACAACACGATGCTGTGACAAGTTTAGTAGTAGCGAAAGGTTTAAATCTCTGTAATCGAGTTAAATTAACACTTTGAAGAGTTCCAAGTACGTGTTTATTAGACGAACGAACTATACTTTCCGTGATGATGAAAAGATTATTCTTTAAACATACATTATTTCTATAAAAAATTATTATTCTTAAACATTTTAACGTAGCGTTTTTCTACTACTTGAACATACTTATTGTACGTGATTGCTTTGTTTGATTTCAAATGGTTGATTAAGGAATACAATTCATCCTAATCACTCATTCTAAAGTCAAGAGTCATCGTGAAATGTGCAGATGCATTATCACAAGCGGACATTAAGCGTGAACCGTGCAACGAAAAGCGATCAATTAAATTGAGAACAAGAGCGATATGCACGGCATATGGATGCGGGCCAATTTATTAATCGGATTATCAGCCTGATTTCCCTCGAGTAAACCTTCCCCAATCCAACTGACGGGGGTATACGACGATAAAGTCAATCCATCGAAGCCCGAATAGTTCCCTGCTCGTCCTCGATGTTTCGTCCAAGTTTTCTTCGAGGATTCCCCTTTTCGTTTTTCCATTGCGTCGCGGTTCTCTTCTTCATCTTTTTTTATCTCATATAAGGGGAAGAGGGAGAAGAGAAAATCAAGAGTTTCTTGGCGCGTCTTTGATCGAGAGAGCTGGATAGATTGACGGGATCGAGAACGTGCGCGAGTCAAAGAGCACTGAAAGTGAATCGAGGCTTTTTTTTCCACTCTCACCTCCAAGATCAAAGCTGGCCGCATCACGGTGGCTCTTGACGCGCGGCTGCCACAAAGCGTTTATTCCCACCTTTCGGTGTGTCTGTGACGTGACTCGTTTCGGATTTATCGTCGGTGAGGATAAGAAAAGAGTAAGCAAGCGAGCGAACGAATCCTCTTCGCACGCGAGTGGAGATGAAATTAGGAGCGGAAGGCCGTTCACGGATGAAATGGGAGGTGGCGGGAAGTCGAGATCTTATCATCACTATGATATAAATTTTCGCGGATTCTTTCTCTTTGTCGCGAATCGTCTCAAGATCTCTGATAACGCTATGTACGAGCGGCACTTCTTTTTTGTCGGACGGCGAATTTACTACCGCCCGCGTAATTTCCGCGCAGAATTTAAGTATATGATTCTAATCTTTACGAAGGAAGTAATGTTAAGACATATAGGTGCTAATGCATTGAACACATTTGATATAAATTTAATAACAATTAAAATTATTAAAAATAGAATTGTAATGTTCTTGTTATTTATATATATTTGATATACAAAGAAGTTCACTGAAAATTGAATATAACTTTTTTTATAGTTTGTTGATTAAAAATTGATATGAACAAAACGTTGATATCTTTTCGAATTTTTTTTTATTAAAACTTTAAATTTAGAACTTTCGACCATGGCTATCTTCATCCATACTATTTTTTTGCATTAATAAACGACAAGTTTAAAAATAAATAATAAGAAAAATTTGAAAAATTACAAAAATGTATTAAAATATTGATTTATATTATATTATCAATTTTATGATATATTAATTTTGCAGATATATATATATAAATCTTGAAATTAAGCCGAAAAGATTGATGCGTTCTCATGGGTATCTCGCAGACTGACACGACATAAATCAATCGATCAGTCAGAGAACATGGCAATATAAAAACTATCCATTGACAGTTTTTATATTGCTATGTTCTCTCGCGTTGATCGACTTGTTTGAACCCTCAACGAGACAGCTACGAGAATGTATGTAGGTTTTTCTGTCTTAGTCTCTTAGAAACCGCTCAGTGCTTTATAAATCCTATTTACATTGATTTTACGATTTCTTTTGCTACATCATATTAACTATTATGAAAAAATCTAGAGAATTGATGTTTTATATTAATAAAATATCCAGAGAGGTTCAATATACCTTAGTCAATACAATTTACATTAGTTATTGTATATTATCTCATATCAGATATTACATATAGATATTATATTGCACAATCACTTGATTAAATAAGACAAACGAAAGTAAAAGCAATTTATCGTGAAGGAATATAATATCTATTAACTTAACACGAGTAAAGTTAGATCAATATCTCGACATCAATCTTTTACGTAAGAAAAGCTTGATTTAAATCCTCTTACTGTCATTTCATTAAGAACTTATTCTTGAGAATCGATTTGCGGATAGACGGCGAATTAATTCTATTATAATTCCGAGCAGCTAAAGCACGGATTATCTACGCCAAATCATCAATATAGAATCTGACTTTCCTGTTATAACGCGAAGTCAATTTGATTTCTGGTCCATCTTCGCAACTCGGAAAAAAAACTTGATCTCGAATCGTTTAAACTTTACGCGGACATGATCGAGGAGGAGAGAGAGGTATCTCATTTCGTTCATCGTCTCGGGAATCGCACTCCAGGCGAATCGAATTATCCTCCGTCACCGTTCTCGTGGATAAACTTTTTTCCGATCAATAAAGCGGCAATACCTTTCGGAAGGAGCATCCCGCTCTGTTATATCCTGGAGGATTCACGGCTCATTTGGCAGCCGGGTTTCGCGAAAATTTCCCGTGGTATGACAGCCATGCCGTAGATTGGTTATTGAATAAAGCAATCACCATGAGATCCCATGGAATCGCTCGTTATTCGCCGGCTGCCTTTATAAATGAATGATCGCACGACTCGACGCGTGATAGGGGCGATGGAAAAAATAATCTACTCTTTGACACATGGAATGCGAAACAGACAGGCTCGCGAATTTGTTGGGATTAAACGGTATTATCTACATAGGGAGTTGTAGATCTACTGAAAAATAATTCAGAGATAAATCCTTTTATTATGGAATGCAATATTTCATCTGATAATTTTTTTTTCAAAGAAATTTAATTAAATTATAGAGAATGTTTTTATATCTACTGAAAATAAAAACGTTGTTGTGAATATCGATTTTATCCAAGATTTTAATTGAAGTTTATAAATGATACAAAATTCTATACAAATTGGAAAAAATAAAGCTTCTTTTTTAATGAGAGATTTCGATTAAAGTCATATTAACCTTTAGTACATATAATGATTTTCTGGTCTTTTATTAGACACGATGGGTCATTCCATGTTCGATCACTTATAAATAAATGAGAATAAATATAAAAAATTATTAAATGATTCTTACATATAACATCTTTAGAAAGTATAGAATTATTGTGTAATAGTTTATAGAATTGTGTATTATAAAAAATATAAACAATAGTGACTATTATTTAATTAAGTGCTCCTAGCATTTCAAAGAAAAAGAAGTAAGTAGGACATGAATAACTCAACTGTGTGTATTAAAAGTTAATTACATAATCAATTTATGTCGTACGAATTAGATGAACACAAAATCATACGACGTTTTCTCAACGCTATATTGAAATTTCAAGAAAATCTCTTCATGATATAATTCATTGGAAAGAATATGAATTATTTTCATTGTACATTACATTTTATTGATAGCTAGACTTTTCTTCATCCCAGTCTCAAGTCTTAGACGAGAAGCCCGCAGGTCCCATTCGAGACATACTCTCGGCGACTGATGTATTCGCGTCACGACGAAACCCCGGCGTCGTCGTACCCCACGACTCGCCCCGTTTTTCTTTTCTCTTTTTTTTTCGCTTCCACCCCCGTAATCAGGCAGCTCGCGAAAGAAATTCGCATTCATAACTCAAACCGGTTCTCGGTCCCTCTCCACCATCTCGTTGGACCTTCCTGTCTTCAGACGACACGTGCGCGTCAGCAAATTGTTATCCCTTCGTGTACACAAGGTTGATTGAACCGCCGCCGATCCTCTCGCGATCCCTCGATATTGTACGTGCTACAGTCAATACGAAACTTTGCACGGACGCGGTCGGAATCTGTGACAATGTAAATATCTTAGCACCAGTATGAAGTTGGCATCCCAACTTTTGAAAAAATTAACTTTCTATAGCTTTTCGATTGCTCATCGTTCGCACGTGTATGCACATTTTTTTGTTTGCCTTCTATAATAAAAAAGTTAAAAGTCAACTTGTTTCTGAATGTAAAACGAAAATCTATCGATTGAGACTAGCTAAATCTAATTTGCTCGTGGCTACTATGAAATCAGTCCTCCAAAATTGTTTTTTAATAACTTTTTCATCAGAAGTATGCAAAATTCGAAATGTGTATTCATGTGCAAACGATGAGCAATCGAACGCTCATAAGCTGTAGAAAGTTAATTTTTTCGAAGTTGAGGATCTTTCTCAATTTCACATGGGTTATCTTAGCTGTGAAAATTGAAGATGGATGAATTCGATGATCGATTCCTCTCGATAAGGCGATTCGATGAGCAATAATAATAAATTATTCATACGTTAAATTATTCAAAATTTGCATATGTCAAGCAAATGAAGAAGAAATAAAAAGAATTTAATCTTATGCGATATACATACATTTCGTTGCGACGTGATATGTATTTGAACGACGCAATCTCGAAGAACTTGCGGAGAGATAAAACGTTTTTCATATAATCCTGGAAAGAACTTTTCTCGATACCGCAGCGTGATGGACCACCAGCGACGAGATGTGAGAGGGAAAAGCTAGATCATCGGGCGACGGGCACGGAAGATCTCATAAAATGACACAACGGGACGAACGATGCTGTAAAGTCTGTATGTGGCGCGCGTAATGTGGTGTCGGGTCGTGAAGCCTGCCGAGATAAAGCGCTCGTAAAAGATGGACGGCCGAAGTGCTCCGGTCTAGTTTAAATGCTGTGTATATATATATATATATATGTATAAAGTGTAGGTATACACTTCGGGCTATAATGCCGCGCGTCCTTAAAGATGGTTCATCCTAAAGATATACTCCGTGAACGCGCCATGGCTCATAACATTAATGAGATTTGTTCGTCATGGCAGCTTATGTCCTGTCGATTTATCTGATTCCTTCAAAATTATCTATTTTAAACTGAGAAATGTTCCTCACGATTATACCTTTTTAATTATATTATGACACGATGTTGCTTGTCTTAATTGATTTAAGTCAAACTGGTTTTAATTTAAATTAATT
The DNA here is from genome assembly GCF_001594075.2 of Trachymyrmex cornetzi. Classification (NCBI taxonomy): domain Eukaryota; kingdom Metazoa; phylum Arthropoda; class Insecta; order Hymenoptera; family Formicidae; genus Trachymyrmex; species Trachymyrmex cornetzi. The sequence goes on from NW_017295784.1 coordinate 1,902,161, forward strand.
AGCATTTCTGTTTAGTTTTCGTGCTAAATGAAATTATTCGACAAAAAAAGAGATAAAATTTAAGATAATTTATCATTAGGAAACGGTTGTAAATATTAAATTTATCATATATGTGATATTTTATTGGAAAGCAGAAAATATAACGATGAAATTAAATATTTAATAAAATATAAAATGGAAATATGTAAAAGTAATAATTTTTATTATACTTTTACTGTATTTGCTTAATATGATAATCAGGCTACGAAAAAAAAATTTGTTTAAAAAATTTTCGATTGACAGTAACTTTTAACTGAAGATTTTAGAATCGTAACTATGTTTAGTTTTACGTAACATGCAATGTAAGGCTTGAGATAATGCAAATACTCTATAAAAAAAAAGATTACGGCACCATAATCACCGTTGACTACGAAAAAGAAGATATTTCGCAAAAGTTTCGTGTCTGCTATCTTCGATAAAATAAAAGCAACTCGCAAATCCTTGCGAAACGTCTGGCGGGATAAACTGTTCGGGAAGTATTTCGAACTTTCACCCTCGAACAAAACCTATCTAAAACTTGTAGTATAAGACATGTGAATTGTTCATGAATTTTCTGTTTTTGTGCATATTTTCAGGGGCACACTTAATTAAAGTTCAATTTTCTCTTTAGGTTTTTGTAGGACAAATTCGAAATAGAACGAATCCCTATTCATGAAAAGAATGGTATAAATTTGCTATAATTGGCCAATAATTTTCAATTTAGCACAAAGAATTGTGACTTGAAATGTTAAATTTTTCAACAAAGCTATTAAAAATTTCAAATCTCTTAATATAATTTTATTTTCATACAGAAAGTCTTTAAATATATATATACATATACATATGTATATATATAATATATTATAAAATAAATGATACAAATTAAAAGAGTTGTAATTAATAATTGTTAAACATGACAATAACAGGTTGTCACCAAACTATTGAGCTTTACATTAATTTACTTTCTTGTAATGTCTCTATACCTTTATTCGCGTTCCTCTTCATTCGCTATCCCTGTCGATCTTACTAACGAAGTGCCTCCTTGTATTATAATTTCAGGTCCACCTTCTTCGAGGTTTTCTTTACACGAAGATGTAAATACTCCAACAATCGTCCCGTATGACGGCCGTCGGTAGTTAGATGCACGTGCTACATAAAGTAAGTCCTTCTATTTACTCCACCTCACACAAAACTTTGGATTTACTGGAGACATTGCTGTCGCCCACCAGAGGCTGATGGATGTCTGTAGTGGTCAACTGGAGAGTCCTCGAGTTCTCGTAACGGCTCGTTTCCCGTTGGACATGCGTTTTAAAAAGCCACGTCGAGATTGAAGTGGCGCCGTGTTTCCCTTCATTCCCCGGCACTTTCCTTTCTTCGCGGAGATCCGGGATTCGTGAATATTTCATATGATTGTGACAAGATTGTTATCCGAACAAACCACTTAGAAATATCTCACTTCTTTTTGAGCTGACTCGAAGACTTTCCGGCTTTGAAAAGTTTTACTTTTACCTTCATTCATGAATTCGTACAACGTGATGAGACTGTTCGTTTTTATAGCAAACATTGTCGCGACGTATAATAATAACAATAAATATATTTTACAAATAACACGAAATAAATGACAAATCGTCATTTTTCAAGAATAAGTACTACTGGGTTGCGTTCCAAAATTTAATTCTGTCAACTCGAGTATCATTTTATTCTTGTTGGTCACCGAATGTTGAATAAAGATAAAATATACTCGGAGTTGACAGAGTCAAGCCCTGCCCCTGCAGAGCACATATTATGAAACTATACTGGGTGTTTCTCCAGAAAACAATAGAAATTTAGAAAACAATTGGACAATTTCAATCGTAATTCACATTGCGAACAGTTTCATAATACAAGTCCAGATGTCCATCCATTACAAGACGTGTTAAACTTTCTTCTCTGTATAAGCTTTCGCACAGTGTCCCATTATCAGTCCCATCGAAGAGTCCGAGCTCGAAAGAGCAAGGATAATTCAGCGCCGTATCGCGCATACCTACTCTTGTCCTCTGCATTCTCTCTCACTAGAACGTCGTGCTCGTCGTCGTCGTCCGATTCTCTCCCCTCCCGACTTTTCGAGTGTCCTCCGCTGTCGAGAGCGCGCGCACTCCGTAGATGACCCTCGTGAGATACACACATACCTGGGTGGACCCCAGGGGGAACAGGTTCTCCGATTCGCTCTTCGGCATATACTTACGCAAACGGGACACGATGCGTGAAGCGCGCGTGCATATGTGGGATGCCCACCTGTGGCCGCGTGGAGATATGTAGAGGACGACGACGATGACGACGACGAAGATGCCCGGAGCCCAGGTCGAACTTATGTAAACAGGCTTGCGTGAGGGAGAGCCCCGCTGGCTGCCGTATAGCCGCGCGATGCCGACACATTATGCGCGCTCCGCGCTTTCCGCACGCTCGCACGCACGCGAGCGAGCGAGCGTACATCTTCCGTCCCTCCCGTCTCTCTCGTACTCGCGCCATTGTGCCATGCGCATCGCATACGACATGAAGATACCACTCCTCGTTACGTCCTAAATGCAGAACTGTACTGTATAATGAGCCTTATTTTACGCACGGCACTGCGAAGTGCCGAAGTAATATTTCGGACGAAGTTCGCAATTCTTCCACGAATTTGAAGGCGCGTTTCATATATTATTCAACATTTGCTTGTTTTTCTAATTACAATTTAATTGTGACTCGTATATGACGTCAAAGTATAATACGAGCTTATTTAACTTAAAGACACGTAGATACATATCGAGAAAACATCGGTTTGGACTTTCGCTAGCGTTTACATTGTATAAAGATTTCATAGAATGATAAAACAAAAAAGGATATATAACACAATAATACTTGGAATGCTATTTAAATGCTGTTATTTAGTTGCGAGTTTCAATATTCATGACAAAAGGTAATATATTTCATGAAAATAGGTTATTAAGCAGCGGAATTTTATATAAAAATTTGAATATTACATACAAATGTTTTATCAGGAGCCTCGTAACTCTGTTTACATCGAACGTGATCGTTTTCACAGAATAAAATTCAATTATTATATGCGATATTACCATTTTTAATTGAAATATACATCGAACGTGTCGTATGCAAAGCCTTATTAGTGTCACATGGTATCGATTAAAGCCGCCAGAATATCGAGATTCCATTTCATCCGATATACCGGCAAACTGCATTAGCGAACTTTGGCAACGAACAGTCACGGGACTCGAAGACTCGTGTCCAAATTAACGATAGATTTTCTCTCTGTGTGTACACACGTCTCATTATACGAACACGTGCGCGAGAATTCACTGTTAGGATTTGCACATATTCCAGTCCTCTTTAACCTGCGTTTCCGACCGACTTGATAGCGCAAGCGAGCAGTGAAACACGAGAATGCGTGTTCGTGCAAAGTTGCCCCGAAGCGAGTTCTGTTTGTGATAACTCTTGCCGGATACTGGACAGAATTCCCCCTCGACCAGTTCTCCTGCTATAAGAGACACATTTGAAGCAACGCGAACGGTCGTGCGGCGTTGTGTTTTCGCAGAGTGCGGAATTTCAGAGAACGTGATTTTCTCGCGAAATTGTGAGAGCTAGTTTCATTCCGTCTGTAAAATCCTCGTAAATTCTACTTCGCGCAGAGACGTTCAATTAGTACGCTCGATTAAGAACGGCCACAATAATCGTTGCCAAATTCGTTCAAAGTTATTTACGTCATGGTTGAAAAATAGAAATCGGTATTGCTTGCGATTTATCGCAAATACCAATTTTTCAGTCACGTTCTTTACAAACAAAATTAAATCATATATGTGATGCCATCGTAAAGTTTATTTTTACAAGATGCAACGATTTACTCATCGCGTTCGATTGTCTGTCGAGATTTTGATGACTTGTTTCAGAAATTAACAAACGTCTGTTCTCGTGGATTAATTTAATCGCGAGAGATTGGCGAACTGGCAATTATGCACGTGCGAATAAATTTCTGAGTGACTTCGCGAAGTTGGATGACGATGAGGAGAGCGGAATGATGCAAGAAGGATGCAAGACGACTTGCCTAAGGCCGTCGTTTATGCTTGACATTTATCGAGAACGACATTTCTATCCGATATTCTTTCACGCGTTGCTTAGGCCCCTTGTTACTTAAAGACTGTGCCGTGCACAAATTGACGATCCCGAGATAACGCGGTCGTTAACCGCTATTGCATAAATGCTCGTTTATAAGATAGATACCGACGGTATTTCTTTCACTACTGGCATTATTAACCTTCCCTTATCGCTGAAATGTAATTTTGAAGTGAAGAATTAGTTATATCAGTTATATGTTTTTACGACATTTTCGGAATTAAAGTTCGAATCACGGTATCTTAAATTATAGTTTCGGATACCGTCAATGTCTAATTTCTTCGCTATCTTCTCCTTAATTCTTATTAGAATTATGCTTTTTTAAAATTTTATAAATGATTTTATCGTAAAATGTATTATAAACATTTTACCACCAAGCGCAAAGTGCTAAAAAAACGTAATATTTTAATATTAACCTTTTCGATGCACTGTGAGTATTTACTATCATTCAAAAAATTATTTGTTATATTCTGTGTAGAGCTCGTAAAACACTTTACGCAAATAGTACCATATATTTCGATTTTATTTAATTATACTTTATAGCGTACCATAGATAATTCTATATCTCTTATACAAATTTATTTTCACCTATTTTATTAGTAATAAAATGGGTGAATAACGCGTGCAGCCATATATCGAAACGATTGATTTCAGATTAGTATAAGATTAGAAATAATTAATAATAAGATTTTATTCGGACTGACAAGAATTAAACACTAAGTATAAGCATATTCAGGCCTATGACGGTCAAAGCTAGATCTTTTTTGCCTAAATAATTCCCAGTGAATTATCTATATCCTATATATGTACATGCATATGTATCATATTTTTGTAGTTATTCAAACTGCGCGCCGAAATTTTTCCTATACTGATTATTGCGAAGAATATTACTAAGGCCTCGGTGGTCTAATGGACGCTCGAACGGATTACAAGAGGTCCGGATTCAAGTCCCGGCCGAGGTAATATTTTTCGCAATAAATTTATTTAAGGTTTTTAGCACATTGTCAATTTAATTTAACTTGTGATATTATTGCAGTAGTTTCATTGCGTTAGATAAAGTCCGGAAAAATTTCGGCGCGCAGTTTGAATAACTACAAAAATATAATATATATACATGTACGTATATAGGATATAGATAATTCACTGGGAATTAATTAGAAATAATTATTATGAAATTATACCTAAGGGAAAGGCGCGATCCTATACTTTTATATTGAAGATCAAAACAGTCAGAGATATAGTAATGCATCATGAACTCTGATTATTCGTTCCGGCTTCGCTCTCGACGCAACATTCGAAGAGCTCTGCAGCGGAAAAGGGCAATGCCTGGACAGGGTGCTCGAGAAAGGTTGCGGATGCCGATTAGTATAATAATATTCGTCTGGCGCGCGCGAGAAAGTGAGTCATCGCGAACGAGTATCGAATTAAGGCCAGCACTCGCGAGAGAGCACGCGTCGGGACGCAATCGAACAATTGCAAGCTTGATCCCCGTTCCTTTGGTTCAATGGCCGTTCCCTCGTGTGCGGCAACGACTCTCGGGTCGCTTCTTTCTTTTCTACGTGTTTCCTAGATTGCCTCGTTTTTGTAAATCGAAAGCAATCGATCGATTACGAGTGTCTCCTTCGATTGCCGAAGAGAACATTATTCTCTGATCGGATATCTTGGATGCAGCAATTAACGCGCCATGCTTATTAACTTTAACGGGATCAAAAAGGGATTATAAAATCATTTAACAATTCTGCCGGAACAATTCTTGTGAAATCATCTGTACATTTATAGGGGACTTACTCCAACACATACATGTCTATATGATAAAAATGGAACATGAGGAATCTCGACAGAAAACGCCACGACTCGAGGTGCCTCCGGCGTCAGAATATACGAATTCAGCACGGTCGATCACACGATGTAACTTTCCGTTCCTCGCGCGCCGTGTTCTCGTTACGTGCCGATATTTCGCAGATAACACGACCCGTCTGCACGGCCGATATTGCGGGGGTGATGCGCGGCCAGGTTGGTATGGAAAAATTATTCCGACCCTGTTCCCAGCGAAATCGAGTTGCGAGACGCGTCTTCGTCGCGAGTTGCGGGCTCTCGTAACGACGAGGGCGAGGGGCGGGAAAGACCGCGGGAAAAGTTGCGTCGCGGCGCGGAATCGTAAATTTGATTCTCACGACGGGGTAGCGCCATGTCGACGTACGGTTAGCTACGTGTGGCGGTTGAAATTCTAGAGACGAGCAAGGAAATCACGTAGGAGGCAGACCGGATAAAAGGTGGGCGAACGCCGGGGAACCCCCCCCCCCCCCCCTCGCACGCGATACGCCGCGGTAATTGGTCCCGAGAATACTCTCGTCTGGTTTCTCTTCTATTTCTTGCCCCGTTTCCCCCGTCTCGCACGTGAAAAGTTATCCCGGGGAAGACGCGTCGAAGACGAGACGTCATTACGGACATTCCAGACTGATTGTGAGTTTGGCCAACTTATCATTTTCGAATGCAAACTGTTCTTAATTTAATCAGTCCCACCAAGTTCATGATATATATTCATGATAACGTGTGAAATGGAAAGTGGGTCAGTTATTATATAACTGTCGTAATTGCACTTTTTAATTTTATATCGACAACAATGACATTTTATACATTTATCTAGATTCAATATTGACCAAGTGTTTCTTGTTAGATTTATATACCTATAAATGGGAAGAACTTAATTTTATTTAATATATTCAGAAAATACATATGATATATCTTCTTGGTTCAGCTGGGGTTAACGCTAAGAGGTCTGAGATATTATCTTTTGAGAGTTGCGAAAAGCTATGTATAATAAATTAACCTGTATAATTATGTGAGAAATGTGATTGGCCTCTCGACATTTTCGTTAAGATAAAGTCGAAATGCGTGTTAGAGTCCCTATAGATAAAAAAAGAAACGCGTGGGTATTCTGAGATACCTTGCGCATTGCCCGCAGATTGATGAACGTAGCGCACATCTGCATAAAAGCTGCTGTCCGACCAACTATGTGCCATGGTGTTTTTCTGGGAAGAATCTTGGCCGCGGCAGTTTAGAGACTTAGGTCTTAGATTACTGTTTTGCAATTCCGATAGCGAGGAACGAGCGAAATTATTAATGATTATGGTTTCGCATCTAAATAGCCGGGGCTCCATGTAATTTGTGTTCAGAGCTATTGCACTTTCTTGAAGTTTAGTCACCGAATTTAATAAATGGCCAGGTATCTCAATTCGTCTACTCACGGTATATCGAAAACATGTAATATTTTAGTCTCATGTATTATAAGACAGAAACAAATTTTGCTTCGAGAATACAGAGAATTCTTTTAATTTTTTAAATTACATTTTAGTAGAAAAAAAACTTTGATATTTTTATGAATCTTTTGCGTACTAGACATTAGATTGTAGTAATGAAAACATTAAACTAAATATTATGAAATAAATGTCTATGATTGTCTACATCATTATGTTTATTTGTGCACTATGTTGCAACAATGATAATAAAATAGAACATCGCAGTCTTTTAAAAGTTCGACTTTATACATACGTACTTCGTAATATGTTTCAAATATCACTATTTATTCATTAATTATATATTCTACTTTTCTTATTTTATACATGTTTACGTATAATTATTTTATATATTATATTATATATATTTTCGATAAATATTAAATATTCTTTAAACAAATTATAAATTGACCATGCGGGGTAACCTTTCACCTTTGCACAGCAAAGAGATATTCTCGTTAAAATTATACAGAATTTCCTAATACTTCAGTTTACAAATTGTAATAAGTTGTTGTTTGTTTCCGTTTACTTTTCACTTGTTTTTAATCAATCCTTTGAATGGTGGCAGATTTTATTCAAATAGAATCTATTTGCTTGAAATGTTTAAGAGAAAACAAGCTTTTAAAGAATCTTGGTTTTCCAAACGATCTACATATATATCATTTTATCGCAGTAACTCCGAATAATTGTCAGCGTCGTTGACGCCAAAATAATGAAGCTCTGAACGTGTTTAAAAAAAATAATGAGAGAGAGAGAGAGAGAGAGAGAGAGAGAGAGAGAGAGAGAGAGAGAGAGATTGGAGAAGAGCTGGCAGTACGTCAGCTATAGCGAGGAACAAAATATACGTGGAATTTTTTTTAATGATTTAGCTTCATTAGAAGATAACGGTGTTTGCGAATCATTCCGACCCTGATTGCGGAGCTCGGTATCAGTCCCGGGTCGAAGGCAAAACACGTATTCTCCATTCGATTCGAGATATATCGGTCGTAAGTACCACGACGGGAGAGCGATTGACGCTCTCGTCCCTGGAGAGGAGGAAGGACGAAAGCCGAAGGCCAGGAAATCTCTCATCGGGATTATCGCGTCCGAGAACTGTCGATCTTTTCCCTCTTGTTTTCTACCGCCTTGTTCGCGATGCCAGCGGATATTCAATTTCAGAAATGATTCTGGACCGTTCTCTCGTGGCATTGTTGCGCGTTACGGTAAACCAATTTGTGTGGCGCGTTTTATCGAGCGCCTCTCAATAAATCTCGAATAATGGACGATGGCTCTCGAACATGTTCGGCAATTAGAGTTATCGGCATTGCCGATGTCGGTGATAATTGGCGATGCGTGTTAGGGGGTTAATCTTTAGGCATTGAAAATAATGGAAAGGATACGTAAGCTTCCTCTCGTGTAGATGTATCGTGCTACTTTACATATCTGATTCATTACGTTGCGTTATTTTCTTTTTTATATGGTTTACAGGTCATACCGTAAACGTATATTTAACTTTACAGATTCGCCTCTTAACTCCAAATTCACACCTCATTTATAACTTGCTAAAAGCACTTGTAGCGCTGCAGAGAGATATATGTGTAGGCAAAAGGCACTTAAGTGATCTTTACATTTTAGAAAGTATTCGGACTACCCTTTTTTTTTAGAGCTGGTTATGATTTACGATGATGACACGTTTTGGAAAAAGTAAACTTGACTTTCTCCTCATTCACGTAGGATGACAAATAGATATGTACATACATCGCTGTTTCGTACATCGTTCTCTGCTGTTTTTCAGAGAGTTTCACCGTTCCAAGAGCTCAGAAGAGTACTCGGTATTGCTTGACAAATGCAGCATCTCGAGGGATTAATTGTCAAGTATTCCGATTGATACAAATCGAGTACACACAAATGTCATTTGCATTGCTTCTGGCTTGCCTTCGAGTGGGAAGCTATACGTTGTCACGCCTCGTTTGCTTCGTCTGCAATTACATTTCCTCCCGCGTTTTGCAACGGGTGTATCCTTTCGCTATACAATCAATTAATCTCGCGTGTCATTGACCGTTTTTGCACTACGGAGACATTTCAATTTCTTGTAGCGTCGTTATAGTTCGCGGCACTTCCGCATGGATGAAGACGTCGCGTTTTATCGAACGCTTTAATTCGATGGGATCCTCAATGGGAGTTCTGGCGTAAGAAAGGGATCCGGGCGAAGCTCCCTTTTGGAATGCTAATTACTTCATTTCTCATCGCTCGTATCATCTTGCTTCGTTACTCATTAAGCGATGATCGATCGTCCCGCCGCTGTCCGCGCGAAACAGACGACGTAAACACCCCTCTCGAAAACGTCCCCTGCCAAACTAGCATTATCGCGTATCCACCACGATCGTTATGAATTATCACCGATCACATCGTGCCGAAGGAATTGGGACGCGGAACGGGATCGAGTTGTGTTTTTTACTGCGTCATGTCTACCCGTGAAATTTATGACTACCGGTTTAGCGCCTGCGATGCAACACCTGATATTTTTATTTAGCCGCGTACGCTTATAAGATTGTCTATTAAAATGTTTAATATTAGAATATTAACAATCAGAGTAGTATATCAGGAATAATTATCGTAGATTAAAATTTTAATAATGCAGGCTTTAAGTAGTACAACGTATTTTTATAAGATTTCTATCTTTTCTACTTGGATTTACAATTTTTTTAATAGTTAAAATATATTTTAAAATTGTTTCAATTTATTACAATAATTATACAGTTATATTATTGTTAATTATTTATTGTTACTTAAATGATAAACTTTTCATCTTTCTAAAATTGAAGTTATAAAGGAAAAATGAATTATTTAAATTACAATCACAGCTTTTAATTACAATTATAACTGTTAGTTGTATTTACATAGTTTAACAACAAAAAGCTGCTGTTACTTTTTTCTTTATGATGTGTGAAAACGACAAAGTGAACTTTTCGTCTGTGAGAGAAATAGAAAATAATCTTGCTGCATAAGTTCTCGAAAAGCAAATTATCGCAGTCGGGTCGATCGTTCTTATCCAGCAAGTTTTGGTAGTCCATTAGTCTCGCAAGAAGCAAAAAGCGGCGCCTAATCTCCAGCGTCCGGCAATTTTGCGCCATGTCGCTAATTAACCCGTGAATGCGACGACAAACTGCTCTCCGAATGGATTCTCACGGCGACGATAAGAATCCATAAATTATCGCGGCGGCCCATTACCTCTCCGACCGGCGCGTCCCGAACGGCCGATTAATAATCGAATTTATTGGAAGCTGCCAATTGATATATCGGATTAGCCTCTCATTTGTCCACGTTTACGAGCGAATTCGCTCGTATAATAGCGGGTTTTATGAATGGCCGGCCAGCAGGTGGTACCCCAAGGGACGGCCGCACCCACACGAAATCACCGGCGCATTTTTCTCATTTTCTCTTTTTCTTTTCTTTTTCCTTCCCTTCGACACGAGGTGCGAATCGATGCTGTGTTAATTGCATCACGACGTCATGCGACGCGACGCTTTGGAATGTCTCGCTTTAAATCTTGTTGTCGTTAAAGTTACGAGCCGAGCATCTGGATATCGTCACACATCCTCCTCTTCCTAGTCACACGAAACACAAGCGAGACGTATGCGAGAGTTCGCTCGTAAACATTCCCGAGGAGAATATATCGAGCGATTTTTAAACGTGGGAGGCGCCGCGTCTGACGTTTCCGCTTATGCTTGAAATTTTTGATTTATTTACACGGAGTTTCGCGATTTAAACTGTTCCTGTGATGCAATTCAATAACGTATGCAGTACTTTCGGAGATAAAATTGGTATGAATGCTGTATAAGTGATGCGTCTTGATTGTAAAAATTATCTTCCCTTTTTTTCAAGTTAATTATTTTTACATAATTATTTTGTAACTTTATTAATCCTTTTAACGTTAAAATATATAAAGATGTATATATGTCTATTTTTTATATATTAAATTTTTATTTGAGTCTGAAACAAAACATATTCCAAACAATTATCTTGTACATTATTTACTTTTTGCGTAAATTATAATTATCATAAAATCACATTTAAAAGAATAATAACATCCGTTATTGCTTCATGAAAAATTTTAATTTTTTCTTATAAGTGTGTGTGTGAAATTTGAGTTGTTTCATTTTGTGCATGGAAAATAAATGAGTGAATTTTGCTGTTATAATCACATGAAACTTGTTAACATTCTCGGTAAATTCAATTTATTGCTTGAATGTTATAACAGTAGTTTTAATTTGTATTTCGCTGAAATAATATTCTAGGAATTATGTAATAACTGTTGTGATAACAATTTCAAACATCGCATTAAAAATTATCGGCTTGCTCCCGTGTAGATACACCATCAACTTACGGGAATAATAGAAATCAAACAGAATAGGTGGACATATAAATGTTGTGTGCAATCCGTATTCGCTGAAACGGGAGCATGAAACTCATTTTTCATTTTTATTTTATTATTACGTTAACTAATATACATTAGTGGCAATAAAATAATCTGCAATTCAGCAAAATACCATCAATTAATTCAGCATGAAGAAAAATATGATATACTAAAAATTTTTGATTCTAACAAAATTCTAATTTATGTTATAAAATAATTTTGAAATTTCTTCTAATTTTGATTTTTTTTTTAACTCGAAAATCAGAATCTTACTACGTTAAACTTACTTTTTTATATTATATTAGATGTACGAAATTTAAAATTCATTTAATAAGATTGATAGTCGGGCAAAGAGAGAATTTCAAGTATGCTTTTATACATCACAGAAAGATGAAGACGATTAATTATGTACGTATCTTGCGTTATTTTGCGTAAAAGCAATGACTAAAAAATTGTGTGTGTTTACGCAAGCTCCAGGATAACAGGAGAATATCATCGGGGGTTTGCTCCATTTTCCTCGAACGGCGTTTCGTGCCGCGAATTTACAGCGAATGAAAGATGAAGATCCGGGGTATAAGCACACATGCATCGTGTATTCGCGCGCGGGAACGTGTCGACATTAAATCAGCGTCGAATCTAAACATCGCAACATGCCGCGGCGATCTGCATGCGTCGTTTAAAGTTTAAATCTCCTTGACGCATCCCACGTTACGGCGCCTGCAGAGACACATCGGACTGACCGTAGTCTGGCGCAAATGCATGTGAAAAAGTGCACGCGCGGCATTATACAAACAAATAGGAATGGAAATATTTATCGTTCGCTCCAGTCCCGCCCGTGTCCTTTGGTATCCCCGAGGGAATCCGGCCGACGGAAGGGTCTCTTCATCGATCATATTTAATTGAAACCCAACACCTCGTCTCCGAGTGCCTCTATAAATCTAGATTCCCACTGTTTTCACGGGGAGCCGTTTTTCGGTAAGACGCGATACCGCGTGAAAAGGGGAAAAGAAACGATAAGAGAGATAACTCGAGAAGGACCCTGGGTTGGAAATTAATTACTATCTAAGAATTTCTGAAACAATCCCGTTAATAAAAACAGTTTTCTCGATTACATTATAAAATAATGAACATTAAGTAACTGCATTCGATTCATGTAAATAGGATTGTAAAAAAAATATTTCTTCAAGTATATCGTGGAAGAGATAATATTTGCTCAAGCAGAGAGTCAATCGTGAGTGTAGTCAATGGACAGGCAATAATTATGAGTGATCACACACTCATGATAATTCCACTATGTTCGACAACACAATTTGATCCCCTTTGCACCATAAATCTTATTGCGTCCTAAATGGCGGTAGATGGATATTCATCGGGGTTGAACAAATTAAGCCTTTCGGAGCCTTGGTTACGCGCCAAATACGTCGTTCATGCTGTTGCCAACCTACCAATTACATCAAGAGCTGGTTGATTTCTTTCGTTGCATAAAGAAAGAGAGAGAGAGAGAAAGAAAGAGAAAGCCGAAGCCCGATCGGTGCCAATTATTTGTAATCGCTCGATCTTCCCGCTATCGATCCGAGCTTTCTCGTGGATGCATTCTCGAATGATGGATTCGCACCAACCAAAGTACTTTGGCTAAGCCGGCTGTGTCATTAACTCTCGAGACGGTGCTGCTCGTCTTCGACACCCGAGGATCGACCGGCTGAAGAGACCCCTCCTCTCTATGGTCCTTAATTCGTCAGCGTGCTTCAAACACACCGAGTAACGTAAATTTGCATCGAGAAACCGTCAGCCAAGACAGTTAAGCAGCATTTCTAATCCTTATCAAATATCTGACGTTATTCAAATTAGAAATCTTTTCTCTTCTCGACATAGAGATATATCATTAGATACTGAAGAATAGAATTTTTAACAAAAAACAAAATCCCTGTCATTCTGATCTTAGAAATTAGTACGTTCTATTGATATAAAAAAATAATGATAGTTCCAGTAGCATTTTTTTCGTAGTTCTACAATTCCCTACAAAAATAAAAAATGTCATATATTCTTTAAACTAAAAAATAAAGAATCAAAATATGTCGCATTAACTCCCCCATACATTTACGATTAATTCTTTATAGGGTAAAAGATAGATTTGTTAAATTTCATATAGCAGAGGTAAGATTCAATTGCATGGAATAAATAGTACACGTGCAGAAATCGCTAATCTATTCGACAACTTGATACTCGACCGGGTAATCTTCGACTTTCCGGACATCATAGTGCTTTGCCACGCGACACCACAGACATCGCGGCGGGCTTGGCTATCAGGTTTCGCCCCATTACATCTCCCATGTATTTATTACAGGTTCTCCCTTCTGTCGTCCCGCGGCAGCCAGACTCCCATCCCGTATCTTCTCGACTCGTCCAGGTCCCTTTTCACTCGTCAACGTCTCGTGTTCCAGCCACTCTACACATGGCCAATCAGAACTACGAGCGACGTCTTCATTCATAGACATCGAGACCCCGTTTCATAACGCTTTTTCTCAAATTTCTTCTTTTTTCATCTCACCCAGTTGTGCTCCGCGTTAATTGATCCTAAGTGAGTTTTTTGGAGGGAAACCATAACCTCCTTCTTTTTCACTCGAATCGTGGCTCTTTCGAGGCTGTAAGTTCAGACTAGTCGTGCTCGAGTTAAAGAGAAGAATAAGAAAAAGAACGATAAACTATACAGGAGTACATATATCTATTTCAACGCGCATTGGAAAAACTTTTACGAGCTTTAAGACAAAACATTACAGATAAATTTAAAGATCCAGCGTGTGATAACGAATTCAGTGTCTGTGAGAGTTTTATACAGTTTCCGGTAACAGACGCATTTGCAGCGATGTCCTTTGTCAGAAAGTCTGAAATGACTTTCAGTTAAGTCTCGCATTAAATATCTCAGTGTTGAGCGACGTAGTATTTACGTAATGCTTAACAAAAGGCGGCGCATTCCAGATTCCACGAACGAACTGGCTCTTGAAGCGAGACGCATTCGCCCTGGAAGTATCGGACGTTTAAACGCTCGTAAATTGGAAGTAGCGCGAGAACCCATTAAGAGGTTAACGCAACGGGTGCGCTTGCATCACCTTAATTGTTTCTAAATTAAAACAACTCGTTTGGCTTTTCGGTGCTGCTTGCGTCGCCAATGCAAGTTGCACTCGGTCGCACGAATTATCGCGCGACTTGCTCCCGTCGCGATAACTCAGCCGTGCTGGCCCGACGACAAACGTTGGGAAAGAACTTTTTTATCTTCTTTCTTTCCGGAAATGATTTAAAACTCTCGCGCACGCGTGAAAAAAGTGCATACGGGAAAAGAGAGAAAGCGGATACGGTTTTTGTAGCCAACGGCATCGAGAAACGAGCTGGGTCTCGACCGTTCGCGTGGTGGCGAGCTATCAATTTAATCGTCCACTGATGAATGGACAGATCGGTTTTCTTAAAGTGCCTATCTCTTTTTTCTTTCTTTTTTTCCCTTTCGCGATGCAGCCACCGTTGGTCCACCTTTCTCCATACTTCTCGCACCTTCGTCCCTTCCTGTATCTCGCGATATATGCGTTTCCCCTGTTAACTCCTTCGTTATCCTCCGTTCTCTCCGCCGTTCTCTTCGTCACCTCCGTGCTCTCATTCCTTTTTCTTCGTCTCCTACTACATTACTGATTCGTTCCTTGCACCTTTCATGCGTTCTCGTGTGTAGCTCTTTGTGTTTCTCTGCATCTTTACGCGTATCTTGCCTTCGTTACTTCTTCTATGCATTTGTGTTCCTTTGTGCCCCTCTTTTCTTTCCTCCGAGGGTGAGGCTGTGTATCTTTCGGTCGCTGCAATGCTTCACGACATTCATACATCCATGTGCCGCGCCCTTAAATTATGCGCGCAATTATGTGCACTCGAAACGCACATCGGGAATATAGACGGTGCGCCTGGATAAGTGCATCAGCTGGTGGAGGCGCAAAAGCGGAGACCAAGATTGCCGGATGCGACCGGGCGTTCGTCTTCCCTTTTTCTTTTTTCCTTCCTCTCATCGTAGGTGCTAATGACGAAACGAAGTGGCTGGTATCAGTAGTCGAAGTGCTCTCAACTTGGGCGTTGAATTGAGCCGCGCGCGAAGCATATCGCGTGGCAAGATTGGCTCGTGTCACGTAACGCGTTTCGAAACGCGTTGCGGCTGTCATGTTGATGCCACGCAACCACGCAGACATCAGGTATAAAGTGCCTTCTTGCAAGAGACGTGTATATATCCGTGAGAAAAGTGGGTTTAACATTTTTAACTTGAGATTCTAAGTAGACATGTTGGATCGTTAATAATAAAAAATAAATGCTCCTTTAATAATAATATATATGTCGATCTCGAATTGAAAATATTTGCATTGGGAAGACGCCCGCACGGAGTTTAAAAGATCTGGAATTGAATATTGGATGAGATAATATTTTTTGCAAAATTAATTATTTACAGTTTCTAAGATTCGCATAAATAATACTAAATTGCTTGTCAATTTAATTCGTAATATATTACTACTTCAGCTTTAGTTTGGGTCTGTGTTTCAAGATCGACTAGTAATCGGCGCACAATCTGTTTAAATCGGAAATTGTATAAATTCATAAGAAATATTATTATTAGGTACGAAGAATCGTCTTGACCGAATATGGTATTTTTCACTCATGTGTGAAAATATTCGACCTTTTAAGTTAATATTTGGTCCAGATATAGTCTGACTGTTTTATAAAGTATTGAAAACAGAGAGAGAGAGAGAGAGAGAGAGAGAGAGAGAGAGGGAGGAAAAAGACTAATTAACGACTTATAATATATATGTATAGTGAAAAATATATCATAGTGCTCGCGTTATAAAAAAATGAATTCTTCGTTATTAATCTTATTGCTACAATTTGCATGACTGTATCTGATGGCACGATTCAACAATCATCGATGTCTGATTCAGAGAGATTAAATTTGAATTCGTCAACCAATTGCAAAAGTAATAAACGTTGCAGAATAATAAACACAAGCGACAAATAAAATCGGAATTACGATCGCGCGTTTGAACCGCGAAATATATATACTGTCAAGTTCTGGTCGATTAATTTAATTAATCGCTCCGTAGCGACGAGTAGTCTTTTAGTCGTGATTTCAAGCGAGATAGAGCGATCACCGTGCGAGCGGACATCCATTTCGTTCTTGTTTCGTATCAATTAATAATCTCTCACACTTGTCGCGCGATATTTATGTAATGCGCTCGGATAAACACGTTCTCGCGATCGTATTCTGAAATTTCTCACATGCGTATGGATGTGCGCGCGTGTATTTCACGCGACGATAAGTGTACAAATGCTTCAAGGAGAGAATTCCGGTTTGCTGACTACGCCGATTACTGTTTTACCAATTGTGACGACGTTTCCCTTTTAAGAGAGAAACCCAGCGACATTCGCGGGTTAATTTTAGAACGGTGTTACGTAAGCATATATATATATATATATATATATAATTTGCACACGATAAAAAAAAAGAAGGGAAGAGCACGGACTATTACTGTGGACTTTAAATCTCTTTATCCTCTCATGCGTAGGATTAATATCCCACCGTAACTCATCCTCTTAGCCGAACAACAACCCGGGTAAACCTTATTGCACCATCGCGTGCTGGCGAGATAGCTACTTCGTCGCGTCGTAATCAAGGCGTTCAGAAATCCCTTTAAAATAAAGTTTTTTTAACGGAAGTGACAAACGTAGTTATGGTTCGATTTTTGATATCAGGAATTACTATCACTTTAATGTTCACATTAGGTAATTTTATCTCTTATGTAACCTTTAGTAGCACAATATTCCCGTTTACTATATACATTTGGGATCGTTCGTGTCCCAGATTAATTTGCATGACTTTTACAAAAATTATTAAGTGATTCTTATATATACTTTAACATTTTTAGAAAATATTCATAAAATTGTATATAAAGAAAAAGATAGAGATTATTATATTTAGCCAAATGCTCTTCTAGTAGTTAAAAAAAAAAGAAACGCGCAGGAATTATCGATTCGTGTGTAATAAGGCTTAAGAAAGCGTTTGTAATTTCTTGAATAAAACTTTTGTGTATAATTATTATACAATTAATTTTTGCGCGAATTGCATCTAGAATTTAAGACATCAATAAATGACATGATCCATAAATTTAGACATATAATTTTACAAGTCAAGGTCTCACGTAATGGATATATGTTTCTTGTCTATTTCCATACTAACAAGAGCTATAAGGAACAAAGCTTTTGTATCGTGCCTTACCAAATTGAAAGTGCGTGAAACTGCTCACGAACTGAATCTAAGAGAATCAGCAAAACACAAATCGTAAAGATTCCATCAGGCAAGAAAGAAAGAGAGAAAGAGAGAGCAAACGAGTACCTACCGATACTCATCTGTAGTTCGCGAGGCGCTCTTCGGATATAAAAGTATCTCCTTTACAACCCAGAGATGTGTGTGCGTTCCATGCTTATAAATTTCACCGAGTGCACCAACGTCGTCGCACGCACACGCATAAATCGCACGCGTAACCCTCGGGGTGCGTGCACTGCGCATAAACACACGCTCGCGCACATATCCGTCTCGGAGCATAAGCGCACGAGCATGCTTGTATCCGCGGAGGAAGACCTAGAGAGCGCGAGAGAGAGAGAGAGAGAGAGAGGGGGGGAAATGAGGGAACGAATGATGAAGGGAGAGAAGAGAGGAAGGAGGTTGACTGCGTGTTCAAACAAAGGTGAGTCTGCAACCTGCACCTCGGCTGCACATAATGCGCCTCTTAGCTCCTCGCGCTCCGTGTGCGCTTCGCTACCTTTCTCTCATTCTCTCCTTCCTCGTTCTCCTCGTAACCGCCTTCTATCGCCGCTCTCCTCGACTCTCGACGCCGATTCTCTTCGTTTTGCCGATGTTATACACCGCGGAGGTTACATCTGAGCGGAATGTCTTGTTGCCAGGTGTACCGCGGGAGATCTACCACCTTTTCTTCCCGGTGCTCTATGTCTTTCCCTTGGTTGCACAACTCGTTTGCTTTCGGAGACATGCCTTTTACGCGAAATTATCTTGTGTCTTTTTTTTCATTCGATTCAGGACAGTGCAAATGGTAATGTAAACGACACACCGTATGTGACGGTACAAGGTGAAACACATTTTCTGTTAAGCTAACTAGATCAGGTTCCACGGTAAAAAAAGGAAAGGGATTAAAAGTACTTTTAAACAGAATTACATTTGTCATGAATATGTTAAGAGAGCTAATATAACTATTTTACAATTAAAATACCATCAGATGTAAGGATGAAACTGATGCTCGTGTAATTTAAATCACCGTACACATTTCCAACGAAAACGGACTCGTAGTTATTAAAATTTTCAGTTGTTGATTCAAAAGAGTGTATTTTATAAAGTTGTTCCACGTAAAACAGATAATAATGTACGAATAATTAATTTATTTTGATATATATTGCGAGAATATAAATTATGTGTAATTACTTACTTTTAATATAATAATTAAATAGATTACCGTAAAAAGTCTGAAGTCTTAAGTAGCTGCTACTTGTTTAGCGATTAGAAATTTGCAATAATGTTTATATTCTTGAAGTATATGTCTTTTTAATAGACATCTTGGCATGATATGGCTAAAAGTGGTTAAGAAGATAAAAGCTCACCATCAAACGTGGGACGCTGGAAGCCCTCCGCATCGCGGTTACCCGCTAATCGAACAGTAAACTCGAGTTTTATTCGTTTGGCGCATTGGTGAGTGCATTCGCATGCAAATGCGCACGGTAATAAATGAAAGAGTTGCGGCGGGTGGACGCGGCGCTTCGATTGTATGTCGTAAAGCTCGTCGGTGGTATTCGTGATAATTGCTAAAATTCTAAGGATAAGTAATAAAACAGAAAAATGGAGAGAAGAGAGAGAGAAAAAAAGGAAAGGAGAGCGGAACAATCGCATTGTTTTAAAGGGATTACACACGTTGTGACAATGCATGAAATTTATGTGTGCAACTAGTCAATTTATTAGTATTTGTTCTGCTAGATTTAGCAGCAATTGGAATGATATATATTCTAGCTACGTTAGTTGTCAGAAAGAATATTGGTGTTAAAATTGGAAAATATAACTTGTAAAAATTCTCATGAACAAAGTCTAGTAAATGATACAAACGCACTAGCATACTGTTAATTACATAATATTTTCTTATAATTTCAAAAAGGTTGTATTTATATTTTTATTATAATTAACATAAAATTAAAAATACTTTAGTTTTTATGTTTTTGAAAAATCTAAAAAGTAAAATTAAAAATATGTATCATCTCATTCTCTTCTAATAACATGCAAGATATCTAGAAAAGTAATCGTATATGAAAGCTTCAGATGATTTATAACGTATGTAAATATTTGTTTCTTGTTTGCTATGTGATATATCTTTCAAAAATCTTTCACTTGGATAAATGCGATTTGACAAATGATGTCTCAATGTCATACGAGTAAAGTAATGATATTTCGCGCAATGTGTAATTTATAATTTACGATATTAACAACACAAATGTCCTTTATTTCTCATTATTCGTTCTCTTTTCCTCTTTTTCATTCGTTCAGCAAATAATGCGCAAAATCAATTAGTTTCTGTCTCGTTTATGCTCTGCCCGCTCTTTCGCAACCTCATTTTTCACGGATGTTTATCGAGTATCCTCTGGGAACGGTTTACTCAAACGTAGTCGAAGTTTCAGCACAGTAAGCTCTCCCGCTGATCTTTTCTGAAAATCCAAGACGAGCGACTCCCGTGAGGAAAGTTTACTCTAAGCATCTTATCCGAGTTCTAATTGGACGCGCGTTTCTCGTAAGCCTTAAGCGATTATGTCAGGTTTGTGCCTTTAATACGAGACCTTCGAGATTGCTGACTCCATTTTCGAGCCAGTTAATTGCTCTAATCTGATTAATTAAATCTTATAGCGGCAATCCTTTTTCCTGGTAAAATCGAGCTCGCTCATGATAGGTACCTAGTAAGATATATCGATATTCATGTTTGTTAAACTTCGTCGGAAGATTGAAAAGTCAAGATAGGCTGAATGAAAATAAAGTTCAGTAATACCGGATAAATCGATTATTATTGATAACTTTTCTAACAATCTAATTGCATTTTATTCATCGTTTAAAAATTATTTATTTATTGCGAGTAACTTAAATTACAATCCATATTGTTTGTTATTTTATTATCTATCATTTTTATTAGTCTATAAAATAATTACAAAAGAGTTAATAAACCCGAAAAAATGCCAATTTAATTATTTTATCTTTTCTTTTAATTAATTAAAACTAAAACTAGTAATCGGCTTTTAGCGAGCTTTTCCTTCTATCCGTAATAAAAGAAGAAAACTATATGTACTTAAAAAGCCGCATTTGAGAGATAATAAATTTCTTCGGGAAAGTCCATAATTGCCGAATTGTCTTCCTCGATGACGGGGGTAGCAGTCACGTTAACGCTGTTTCGCCCCGACTGTTAAGTCCGTGCGTAGTGGGACTTAATTTCAATAGGATTTTATACCGGGGCTTCGTTAAAATCCTGGTAGATCCGATGTTATAACGAGACACTGGCGCGACGTGCGGGTTTTAAGTGTGGTACAAATACACCAGAGGCGACGGAAAAGAAAGATTACAAGCACTACGAAGACCTTGTTACACAACGTCGCCCCGTATGTGAAGGACACGCGAATAAATTAAAAGATAGACAAGTATGTGTTTATGTGTGTCGAGTAGTCTCGCAGTAACTAAACACATCTTTTGTTTTTATCATAATCATTTTGATTTTATAACTTTATTTTTGCAAATCGATTTGTTTGAGAGAGAGAGAGAGAGAGAGAGAGAGAGAGAGAGAGAGAGAGAGAGAGAGT
>NW_017295784.1:1924034-1928524 GCF_001594075.2 Trachymyrmex cornetzi
CCCCCCCCCCCATCAAAATAATTATGCAGGATACTTAAACTTGTTAGAGTATTGAAACTTTTTGCATCATTATCATTAACATTTAAGCATAAGTTCTACATAATTATTTTAATGATCTAATAAATATAGTCTACATAATTACTTCAGTAAAACAGTTCTTTTCATGTAAAAGAGATATGGAAGATTTTTGGCAGCTTTTTAGAATTAAAATTGAACATTGTGCAATATTATGTGTAATTATGCAATATTGTAAAATTTTATTGCGACAGATCTTTTATGAAATTTTAACTCAGGCCGTTAAGCTTGGCGAAATAAAACTTTTTAATTCCTTCGTGTGAAAATGAAATTGTCCGTGTGAAGCAACTGAGAAGTCTTACGTTTATATAGTAGATAAACGCTGCTAGCCATCAACCGCATTATAATTTGCTAACAAACTTATGACTTAGTCCGAAACTAGATTATAACTAAATTGCATCGCTCTACATTCTTCCGCTACAGCAACTGCTGTTGCGTGTTTAACTTCGAGAAACTAGTTAGCTCATCCCACGTGCGGATAAGAGAATTATACAAACTTTTTAATTTAAAAGAAAAATATTGTTTAATTCAATATTTATTCTTAATTTAGCCAATAATTCGGCGATTAAAAGAAGAGAAATCAAAATGAGACAAAATAATATATCTTTCGATTATATCGTTTTTGTTTAAATCGGTTATTCCTATTTAAAATAACGATTATTTCTCTCTAAAGTGAACATTTTTCAAACGTAAGAAATATAGTTGAATATAGAAAAACAATAGAGAAAGTTGAAAAGATGAAACTTACGAAGCACGTTTCTGTAAGTTCATCAGCAAATCCGCCGACTTCCGCCTTCTCGCGAAGACTGGCTTACAAGTCCACTCGTGATTAGACAAAGCAAACACCACAAAGACCTTAAGAGGGACGTATTCCGAGGCGACGAAAGAGTCGATGGTGCAAGGAAGACCGAGCAAGACACAAAGAAAAGGATAAGGAGAAGGGAGAGACACTAATAGTGCTGATCCCACTGCAAGCTCTGGGAGGTTTAAGTCTCGGTTAAGTGGCGAGTAATGAATATGCTAACGCGTGCCGAGTACGCGAGGAAAGCTTTGCACTTCGGTATCGGGTTCAAGTACCTTTTGCGGTTCGGACAAGCGCCCATTTCACAAGTTCTCAGAACGATCACATGGATGTAGTACTGTTAAACTTAGTAAATAATGAAGACAAATAAAGTCTTTTAAAAACTAAGACATTTATATATTTCTATACTTAAATAATATTTTTAATATTTATAAAATTACACTGAGAGGTCTTTTTATTTTAAGCAACATATAAACACAATATTTAATATTTAAATATTCTTATTTTTATATAAAACTTTAATTAAACAAAAAATGTAAACAAATATATATAATATATATATATATAGTATTTATGAACTGATGGTATAACTGGGAAGGGAATGATTCATGAAAAAATAAGTCGAAAACGTAGAATAAAATTTTTTCGTATGAAATTTTATGTTCGAAAAAATCGACTTTAAATATTCGCGGAGAAATTATTTTCAATTTTTTAATAGAAATTTTATACGTTAAAAATAAGTGGCAAGGTATGTCGAAGAATTTCACCTGCGATGCCGATGCATTTAAAGCCTTCATATCGCTGTCAGTGTATATTAAAGGAAGTACTTATGAAACGATACGGAGGTATCTCGAGAAATTCAATTCCATGACACTCGATTAATGCGATATAATGAACTGGCGAAGCGCGAGCACGACACTTCCCTTCTGCGATCGACGACACGATATCTCGAGTGCGAAGTCGACGACGATGATGACGACGACGACAACGACGACGACGACAACAACGACGACAACGACGACGACGACGACGACGACGACTCGTCAATGTCTGCTTTAGCTTAGGTTGATGCTGCTTTTGAGTCCGACAAGCGGAACGCGAGACTGGTTTATCGCGGTGGAATAATATTGATTAAGTTTTAAGATGGATATCGCTGATAGCTCGGCGTTTCATGGCCGGATTAACACGTACCCCGCGAATATCTCATCGCTAGGATTGTAAATCGATCTCGTTATGCCGCAGTTACGCTGGATAAATCGCTTGCGACTAGTAATTATTTCTCAATGTCGCGCTGCGACTTCGAATTCATTAAATTGAGATAAAAATCGTAGTCGAGCAGATTACTTAATAAATATAGCGAATAGGGCCAGTTTTAGAAATATTTGCGTTGCAATAAAATGCAACGGATTCATCTATATGTGTGTGTGTGTGTGTGTGTGTGTGTGTGTGTGTGTGTGTGTGTGTGTGTGTATTTGTAAATGTTTTCCAGATTATATTTGATAGTTTTTTTATCAATGTAAACATTACGAAACATCAAAAAGTTTATGCTTGTATACCGTATTTATTGACTGTTATCAATTTTCATAGCTTTATTAATATTGCTGATATAGATTTTTATTACTCATCTGATTTTGTTGTTTGATTCCCTATATGCGGATGATATATTGTAGCAAATAGTTAATACTGTTGAATTTTTAACACAGTTATCGGAATAATTTAATAGGTATTTTTTTAATTGAAAATTTAAATAATAGTTTAATTGCTCCATTTAAGAATTAATAAATACAATAACATTAAATCTAAGTTAAAAAAAAACAAGTTTTATTTGTGTTTTGTGATCGAAATATGGAAATTAATTTGTTATCACTTTTTTCCTATGTTCTTTTATTATATTATTCTTTTTATGACGATTTAATTTCATTCTCTCGATCTAATATGTGTAAAATCAATTTATGGAATCCACACAATTTTAATCTACTCACAACGTAATATTTTTAAAAAAGTTAATAATGAAGTAAAAATAATAGCAAATAATAAATTAATTCTTTTTCCAAAGATACTTTTTCCATTCAAACAAAGGTACAAATTTTAATCTCCGAATAAATGTTAGATTTAATATGCGGTAATAATAAATTGTACAATAGGCGTTCAAATTACATTGAAATGTGAGAAATATTTGGAAAATACGTATATTTTGAGGCACCGAACAAATGACAATAACAAGTCGGTTGGTGGTAAATGGCTTTAGCGTATGTTTTTGCGGTGTACAGCATCCGTTTACACAAGGTCACAACGCTACTATTGGTACCCAAGAGAAGAGGTAGTCACAAGTCACTCTATACACGTTATTCTTCTTTGTTATCACGATAAATTTCGAAAGAAAACGCGATCACTCTTACGAACAATTAATGTTTATTAATCTACGCGATTAACAAATTGCTATAACGATTTATATGTTAATCTATTGAAATAACTATGTCACGTGTTTTATCTGTTGAATGTAGAACAAAATTAATAAGAATATTATTGTCTTATTGCATTTAGAAGGAACAATTACTTCTTTAAAAATATTTGGACAATTATATCTTACATATTATACATATATCATTAATTAATAAAAGAAAATATAAATATGAAACAAATTGACTTCTTACAAATTTTTTTTGTTGTAACTTAATGAGATGCACATGTATGATTAACATCGCAAGTGTTATACAAAATGTCATGCAATTATTATATTTAAACAACATCAACAATACGCGTGCGACCATAATTAACCATGTATATATACCTATGTATTTGCAGTATGTAAATTTGCAGGTGTGTAAATGTGAGAAATCTAAGAGGAAGTGGAAGCTTAGGAAGCATCGGGTTACGTCGGAGCAAGCATAGGGTAATTTATTATTTGTTTATTATTTCTTATTTGTTTATTATTCATTATTTATTGTTAGTAAAATTAATAATTTCGTATACGCAATAATTATTTTTTGAAATATAAATTTTTTAAAATTATATATCAATTTGAATATATTTTTATTTTGCAGATCGCCCAAAAAGGATGTACATCATCTCCGCTATTGCGCATCGTATCGGTGAGTAACAAATTAGACTTCATTTTAATCGGAGGTAATAGATCTATAAGAGACACGGTAGTAAATTATGAACATAAAATATGCAAGTTAAATAGAATAACAATGTGATATACAGGGTGTTACAGATATATACATACTAGGCAGTACGACGGGTTGCGCGTCAAACTTTGCATGGCCAAGTGTGGTTTAATAGACAATGACAGTGGCTTTATAACATAAACTTTATAATATAAATAATAAAACTTTGTAGTATAAACTTTATAATGTATAAAGTCACTGTCATTGTCTATTAAACTACTTGCTTGGCCATGCAAAGTTTGTCGCGCAACCCGTCGTACTGCCTAGTATGTATCTGTAACACCCTGTACATAGATAAATATATTTCATACATAAAGTTAAATATCTCATATATATATAGATCTAATGCCTTTAAATGGATGGGATAGAACAGATTAGAATTCAGGGCTCGGCACGAAATGCACATTTCGGCCGATTTTCGAGTCGGCTCCGCCTCCCGCTAT
>NW_017295784.1:1928743-1982883 GCF_001594075.2 Trachymyrmex cornetzi
GCCGAGCCCTGGATTAGATCAATATTTAATTTTAGATTATGTATAACGATTTGATTTATTGTGCGTGAATGTGCTTTTTGTACATACAGAACATATACAGAATTCATAAAATAGAGTTTATTAAAAAAATTATTATACTAAAATAAAATGCTTTTATTGTCTAAAATTTATAAAACAAATTCTCTAAATACTAAGTATATTCTGTAAATATAGATAAGATTTTCAGGAATCCAATTTCAAACATCACAGAGATACAGTTATTCTTGTGAGTAAGTTTTGTGGTATCAAAAAAGTATAGTATAACTGATAAAATTTTCGAGTTTGTTTATATACATGTAATATGTACGAGTATATAAAGGGAAAGGAGAATAAAATAAATTTTTATTTTATTTCTTTATGGTGTTTGTATTTTTTGAAAAATAGAAATCAAATAAGATGTTTATTTAACGAAATCAACAATAGATATATTTACAATACGTATTTATTGGAACAAAAATTAATCAACATTCATAAAAACGATAGAAAAAATTGTTGATGTTTAACTTATTCTTTTTATTTTCCTCTTTTCAAATATTATATTTGGTATCTGTTCTATTTGTATATTTGGTCTCACTCTATATTCTCCCGAGTTAAATATTATTTAAATTGGATGTAAGAAAATAATTTTCAATATTTTTTTCAATACGTATACGTCACAAGTATAAAAGTAAATGATAGAGAAAAATATTTTATTTGCATAGCACTTTTCAATCATTTCATTTAATGAGAAATAATAATAATAATAAATTATATTAATTTTTATAACCTACCAATTTTATTCTAATCCTTTCTATCCCACATCTATCCTATATCTATGTTGATTATCAATTTGCTCGTTCAGAATTTGCCGTTTTCGTATCCAAATTCTCCGACATTAAGTAAATGCGCCCATGCGAAATAAACGCACGAATTACTTTCGACGATCCAAGTTTACCCCTCGATCGCAAATAATCTACCTACACCGAGCAAACCGAAACTCAGTCACGTTAGGAATTCGTAGTAGCGTCGCGCGTTAATTTAATACTGCGTGAAATTTCGCTTTGCACGCCGTACAGATCGAAGTCTTGACAGAGTGGAAGAACCAGAAGGGTGCACCGGGAGGATGGGAGTGCGGTGAGCGTCTCGGTGACCGATTCTGTTTGAGAAGCAACCCTTGCCCGAGGGTGCCATCGGGGTTAGAATAAACATGGGGTAAGCCTTTGGGTGCCGGGGATGGATACAGTTGAAACGCGTATCGTTCCGGCATGGTCACGCGTATTGTACAAACAGGGGGAGTTTCTAATATATACCGACCACTGCGTATGCAATTGGCCGGCCATGTGTGTAGGGCTATAAAAATTATTGCCGTGAGATATATTATGCAGGGACTGTTCTCATTAAGACGATTTCTCGCATGGAATAAATTGGCAGTTATTGAGCTTAATGGAACAGAGGATTGATCATTTCTGTCAGAATGTGTCGTTACAGTTTCGAATAACAGATGTATTTTATTACAAAAATTATTTATAATTATATAAATAATTAGTTTTTAAAAATATTCACGTAAAACAATGTTAAGTCATACAATTACAAAAATAGGAGTGCTATATATATGTATATATATAATGCGGTATTGACGAAATGAAAGTAATGAATATAGAACGAAAGGTCATGGTAGTCGATCGAATATCGTCATTGAGAATGCTTATTTTTATGAGACTTAAGATAGAGACAGTTATTCTGCGTCATATAAAACGACGTGTCTGCGCCAAAGGCCGCGTATATAAAAATGACGTTTCACGATATGTATCCTCTGCGAGGAATAATTGTCCGTGACTATTCCCGGCGTGTTCGCATGATTAGACGATCGTTGGGTCGTTGTAATAGTATGATCGTTAGTGAGCCATGAAATTACGACGCATCGGACATTTCTGCTGTCAATGCAATGTGTTGCTTTCCATACATATATCCCGCAAGAGTTTCAATATATAATTTTACTATAATATATATTTCCTCCTTAAAGCAATTGACATAGTTATTAAGGCACAGCAATATTAATGTCTATAATAATTGTAGACTTAATATATATCTGATGATAATTCTATGATTCAATTAAATTTTTTATGATACATGAAAAAACAATTTCTTTATTTTTTTTATCACGCACTGATTATCAGTATTCTTTCTTATTAAGCAATAAAATTACTACATAAAATCGAGAACAAAGTAATTATTTACACTTAAATATCAAGTTTATATTACGTTACTAGCAGTCACATGAGACTTTTTACAGCAACATTAAGTTGACTTTATGGACTCCAATGTTTCTTTTTATCTTTACTTTCCGAAGAAACAAGTCTCTATGATGATTCTCGACGGGATTAGAAAAGGAAGAATTATATTAGAGGAAAAATTATATTAAAATAAATGAAACAAATAAAATATAGGGCTGCGTGTCATTGAAATAGAACAGAGATTGAGGATTGTGTTTGACCGTATAGTATTTATTATTTAATTTGCATCGGAAAGAATATTAGAAATTGCGTAATTGAAATCTTTAGGAATTTTTTTAGGAATACACTTTATGTATTTGATCCTTTGATTTACATCAATTCATATATGGTAAATAAATCAATGAGGATTGAATTAAATAAACTAATAAAAACTGAAGCTAAATATTGAAGTCTGTAAATACAGAAGTCTGAAAAATCCAAATAGATTTATTAAAATAAATTAAAACTCATTTATTAAAATATATGAGTTATTAGATTTATAAAGTCGTATTATCCGCAACATATACGTTAACACAAAGGATATACAGCATTTCTCAACAAATAATAGTCTTGCCACATCACGTGTAAAACAGCTTTTAGCAAAATGCTGACTTTATCCCTCGGGACCAGTCAAAGCAAAGGAACTTTATACGGTCAGAGTAAATAGTAGTCACTGCAGACAAGTAAAGCGAAAAAGGAGTGAAAACGAGATACGGAGAAGGTCGAGGGAACTCTCATTCGTCACTGTGGAAATCTCGAAACGAGCAACGCTATTCTGACCTGACGGTACGTCACGGTCGACACTGGGGGTCGTATTTTCCCGCGGAAATGTCGAGCACGAGATTGAGGGGGTGGTTTGTCGTGGGTAAGCACGATGGGAAGATAAGAGGGGTCGTACGGCAGGATCAATCTAGAGTTCACTAACCGTGAAAATGCTAGTGCATGTTATGGAGGAGGCGTGCGTTCGGTGCAACGACGGGACGTTGCAAGACGCGGCGGAGAAAGATGAGAAATTGCAGAAATCTGCATTTTCGTCGCGCGTTCGGGCTTGTAATAATGGAAGATAGCGGCCGAGAGAGAAGCGTACAAACGGATATCTTATAAGGCATATCTTATAAAATGAGCAGCGTCATCGTCGTTATCGTGGTCGTCGTTATCGTTGATGCTTTCAGCAGCGCGCTGAGTGCAGCGCGCTCAACGGAGATTATTGCTCTCTATTTTCGACGTGAATAGAATTTCGAATTGCATGGAATTCTGTGAACATCTGTGGC
Source organism: Trachymyrmex cornetzi (assembly GCF_001594075.2). Classification (NCBI taxonomy): domain Eukaryota; kingdom Metazoa; phylum Arthropoda; class Insecta; order Hymenoptera; family Formicidae; genus Trachymyrmex; species Trachymyrmex cornetzi. Next base: position 1,932,306 of record NW_017295784.1, read on the forward strand.
AGTAGAGTTTCTCGAGATTATTCAATTGTATATAGTACTGATAAGCTCACGTTCATTATCCTGCAAATAATGTGCACTTTGGAATATATTATCTCGTTCGTGCATGTGAGTTCTCTTCCTGCAAGCGATCTTAATTAGCATACGTTAACTAGGCTTAATTACTTAATGTTGCAAGGATCTTTTTCCTCGAGAACGATAACATTGAGCTATTGCTATCTAAATAAGTCGGCAGGTGGTATGACATGCAAATATGACCACTCGCGCTATTTAACACGACGTTAAATCGAAATTAATCCAGTAGGCGTGGCTAATTATTCAATCAAAGTCGCTTTTCCCTTAGAAAGATCTTATCTTCACCGCGCCATATTAATCACCATGTAATAACGTCGTAATTTCACTCTATCCCTACCTTGAAAACTAAGAATTAGATACAGCTAGTTTTCTGAAAAAGCCACTGATACATCAGGGATCTTAAATTATACACCAGTCAAAGATAAAACCTCGAAATTATAAGATCATAACTTTATTATCATGAAGCTCGACTTATAGTATATTTCCTTTTTAATTAGCTTGTTCTGAAAAAATTGGATCCTAGATTAAACAGACACTAGAATTTTATTTTCTGTGATGATTGAAATTTATTGTGTACAACATGTTGTGATTTTTATAAAACGTGATTATATACGTAGGTGAACTGTTTTAAAATGAAGTTTCCTACAACTTTATTATACACTTACTCGTTATACTCAACGGGACGAAATCGGACCATCCTGTCACCCAACTAATTCCTAAATTTATCATCGTTATGGAGAGAGAGGAGGAGGGGCAATCTCTGAAGTTTCGAGCGCGGTTAAAGCTCAAACTTAAATTATGTATTAAAATGAAATTATACTCTCCCGTCTTTCCACGCGATCCAACACCGATGGAATCCCCTCGTTCTGGGGATTAATTTATGAAACTTATGCCGTCCTAAGACGAGCTTAAATCTTCTTTTCACGCTCGGTATGCGCTTGCGGTGAATATCGTGTCTCGTTGTTATCTCTAAAGGCTGCCATGATTGCTAACGAGAATATAGAATACAGAATACTGTTCGTTATCTCGACGGCAAGAGCACGCGCAGGCTCTGTCGGTACGACACTTAGGTTTTATATATTGGAACCAGAAGCCCTGCGAGAGAACACGAGGTAGACCGTATGTGCGCTATATCGTTGTCTCTATGAATCGCTAACTCAGCAGTTAATATTTTGGTTGCTAAGCCCGTTAATCATTATGCTTGCTTATAAATTTTATACATTATATAAGGCGCTTACCGCGTAAAAATGGCTTAACTGTTAATAAATTATTTCATGAGTTAATAATTTATGAAATCGAATATTAATAGTTAAGCACTTTTGCGGTAACCGCCTCATATAAATTTATCAAATAAATTTTTCACATTTCTGTTTTCATATTACTCTTATTTCTTGATAGATTGATTGTTTTATATAATGATATTTCAAAGACGTTCAATTCTTGAACGTAAAACGTGTTCCGAAGTTGATTAAACGTATCACATTAACATGCGATTTAAAAAAAATAATTTTCCTGTTCATCTCTTGTTCATAACTCGGAGACGTTACAAAATATTTATGAAACATAGTGTTTACTGATAAATGGGATTATATCTGACACCTTTGAATGACACGCCTCGAGTACAATTTTTATTACACGTTTATGCGTGGATGTCTCTTTTACAACTGGTCTTCGCAACGAGCATGAATGTCACGTAACATTAAAAATGTTCTAGACCGTAAAAAGTTAATTAACTTTACAATTCAACACGACATGTAGTCCTTGTTAGAGGATATGTGCGTGTTATCCAGTGACATATATAGTTAATCGCGCGAAACCCGTCTGTCAAGTGCGAGTACCTACGGCAGAATCTCGCGAAAATCCTCGCGGTTGTAAAAAAAACGCATTGCTAAATACTTATGCACTCAAACGAAACGATGGATGGTCCATAAAGGCCAATATAGACTTGTAGTGCATCCGCGTCTTTGCATATCATTATAACAATTTTGATACCCAACAGTGCAATACTTTCCGTCTACATTGATACGCAATGATGATATGCAATAAGTCTGCATTCGCTCTTTTTCTAAGCTGAATTAGTACACACTTTTAGCACATAAAGTGAAATAGGTATAATAATATATGTTTGACATTTGGCAAACACAAGGAAGAAAGTTCTAGCAGTCTAGTGTAGAAATAAAAAACAGACCTACACCGTTAAATCTATAGTGTCAAATTTAACCTAATATGAGTCGCCACTGCTCCTACCAAATATATCGTTATTTTTTACTAAAATGATAATTAAATTTGACACTATATAATGTTAAATTGATACTGTATAGTGTCAAATATAACCATTGTTTTAGTAAAAAATAACGATATTATGGAGTAGAAGTAGTGGCGACTCACATTAAGTTAATTTGACACTATAAGATTTAACAGTGTAATGTCTGCGTGGAAGTTGCATCAAAAGAAAACGTTAAAAAATCATGATAACAAATGCATCTTTAAATTGAATAGGGAAAAGGAGGAGTATTTCGCAAAGCTTTCAGATTTGTTGCATCTTTTCGTTGCAAGATCTGACATTTGTGTTCATATTTCGCATGAATTTCTGATTTATCGCGGTACAATGAGCCTAATATTCTTACACGGTAAATTGACATCGGACAACGGCTTCGCCGTACAGTTACGAGCGATATGGGATGCACTGTGCAGACGCTCGCTCACGTAGACCGCGCGCCGATGCATTTACGATGCATCGACGCGCGCTTTCTCACACCGGGAGATCGTTATCCCCGCGGCGGTCTATGAGCCTAGACAAACGTACATAAATTGAATGCACCGAGATTAGGGGGTTGCTCAGCTGGTAACCACTTTGTAACAGTACCACGGAGGGACTGAGACGAATGGTAATAGCGTTCAAGTCTCTCTCGACAGCGTAGCGCGGCTGGGAAGATGCGCTGACTCGATCGGAGAAGTCGTCGTGTCGTTTCTTAGTTCGCTCCCTTCACCGCTTTCGATCAGTCGCTTATTCACAATAAGTGTTTCGATCAGATTCACATAACACGTCTTTGAATACGGCGGTGAATGTTGAAAATACAGGAACTGTACATAGCCACGCGGAAAGAATGATTGTGGTGAAATATCTAAAAATTTCAGCAGATACAGATCTACAAATAATTTTGTTGGACTCTATCAAAATAATTGTAATATGTAGAAAAATTCAAGCATAATGAACAATGCTGTAAACAATTTTTACATTTTACAATAGCGGCCAATTTTTGTCCTGCATATTTTATTTTATAGTCCAACAAAATTCTTTTCGGATTTATATCTAGCTAAATTTTTTAATATTTCAAGTAAAAAAACTGTTTTTTTTTCTGTGCACTGTTTGGGGAAAATTCTCGGTTAAAAAATGCAACAGTAAATAACAGACATGTAGAAAAATACTTGTGTATGATGTGTATCCGAGTGTTGAAATACTCTTATTAAAATACGCCAGTCTCGTAGAATTCTCTTATCTGCATTTTTCTCCTCGCGAAAAATACTTGAGGATTCTCGATTCGCAGAATCTCTCTCACGGACTCGCGATTTCGAAAGCGAATCGTTACGCGCGATAGAGAAAGCTGTATATATGACCCGCAGGATCGTCTAATTAGCCCGGCTTCACATTATTAGCGCGCGTACATTGAAATGCGTGAAGAATTAGAAATCCTACACGCCATTATCGTCGCTTACTAATCTCGCGCGCGAGACGATAGCAAGTTCACCGTGGCACTTCCGTAATTAACCGTGCCACGGGTAATCGCGTGGGGTTACTCGACGCGAGCGTAATTGCCGCGCGCGCGCGCGTCGCTGAGGTGTCTTTGTTGGATTTACATGTAATTGCCGGGCCGCGGGGGCACTTACGTTTGCAGGCCTTGCGATGCGTGATCGGTCTCGCCGGATCTCTGTAGTAACCTTCGCGGCAGTAATGACAGTGCCTTCCTGCCGTAAAATGCCGGCACTGCAGACAAACGCCTCCGCTGACACGGCCCGACAGCTTGTACAGCTCCATGTTGAATCTGCACTTTCTCGCGTGGAGGTTGCAGTTGCACACTGAAACAGGTAACACGACAATTTTAGTCAGCGAGCGATAACCGAGGCGCGCTATTATATTTTACATTTACTACCATTTCCTTTAATTTCTCCTTATCTCGCTCTCGCACACGCGCAAGATTTCTTTTCTTTTCATCCTTTTTAGTCGCGCCGTTAATGCCGATATTATTATCATTAAAACGCCATAATTGCGATTGAAATTCAAACGGCTGCAATTATTTTGCTGAAAGAGAAAAATGAAGGGCGTCTCCTTCATTATCACTTAATTTACGTTGCGTGTGGAAATAACAACGTTAAAATATATATTTTCACCTTCTCCTTAAAGAAGAAGGTCAGTAGTTTACGTTGTTCGTGCGTTATATTTTCGGGCATATCGAGAAAATATTGTTACAAAGATAATACAGTCTATGATCTTAAATTTGGGTGTACATGGCTCTATATGCGAAATGTAGAGAATATATTTGAGATAATTTGATTTAAAACGCGTGTAACTTATGTAGAATATATGTAGAATTCGCTTTTAGTAAAAGTAACACATATTCTTTTTTTATTCGCGAGGTGTACATAGCAGTGAGACATCAGCAAAAAGACTTTAATAAACTGAATTTAAAAAATTGAAATTTCTAAAAATTTTCCTGCAAATTTCTGAAAAAAAGATATCGTTTATTTATTCCTTAAAGTGATTGCTTTGAATTAATCTTTTCTCGTGCAAATAGAAACTCAATTTCACATATTGGTACATAGGTTTGCTTATGCAATTATTAATGATTGCTTAGAGAAGTGTCTACGATAAGTAAACATGTTCATACAAATTGATTAACGTGCAACGATTGCTCGGTTAAATCGCAGCGTTTCTTATATTAATTATATTCATCTCGCCAGAATCCGCATTGCTTAAATGCCATCTATTCTACTTTAATTACACATTGCTGCGAAATAATAAACGTTGCATCCCGCCCAACCGACGTACAAGTGCGACACAAATATATATTATTTCGCCGGGAACTGCGAGTAGATATTTCAGGCATTCCTCCGATTGAAGCATTGAGCGTGGCACGCAGCCACCACTCGTTAATATTACGGATCTTCATCGTGGAACGCACGACGGAGCGTGCCGGGGTTCCTTCTGTACTTATCGCGGTAATTAGTCTCGAGTTTATTCATCCGGCTGGAGGAAGGAAGGCGGCTCGAGGGGGTCGTCTTCGTTATCGGACGACGGTCCTCGACTTCTCTCCTCGTTCTCGATCTGCCTCGCATAGCGTTGCTAACTCAACCCGACAATAAGAGTAAATTCGGTAGTCCATAATTCGGAAAATTTGAAATTCCAACTTTTACATAGAATTTTTGTAACAATATCGTTGAATCATGTTCACAAGGAAAGTTCAACCTGAAAATAAAAAAATAAAATGTACACTTTGCACATAAGTGAAATAATTTAATTCAAATCTATAATAATTTTTTGTTGTGGTTAAAAACCAATTAAAGTAAAGTAGTTAAAGTTATATGTTTATCTATTTTTTAGTATAAGACATTATTTAGACTAAGTTTCTCTATTTGCATCTAAACTCTATTATTTAAACTTTATTTAAGCTCTATTTTTATGCATTTAAACGTTTTTATGGCTTGTTGAATTTTCTGTGTGAATAGGATTTGATAAATCTGTCATAAAATTTCGATTAAAATAAAGATTAAATTTGGTATTATTTTGGTACAAAAAAATCGTGATGAGAGTGCAACTGTCCGTTAATCTATCAATGTATCAAAATAACAAGCGATAAAATTTAATAAACATTAAAAAGTTTACACACTGTTGTACGAAAATTGATGAAATAGGACAAAAGTTAATCTTTTTATAAGGACTAGAATTTTGTATTGCAAATAAAAATACCCCAAAATTTTTTTTGAAGTTTTAAGACAAGAATATAGACGCTTTTCTATTACGCAGATTAAATGTTTCCAGCTTGAATGTATAATTTCTTTCTAACTTCTCTCTCTCTTTCTAAAGTCAGTTTATAAACAAAAAACGCAAAGAAATCTCTTATTGGCTGTGAGAGTAATAAATTATATGAAGATATTCTCTTGAAAAGCATAATTACGTTTAAGGATAGCAATAACGTGATTATAAGAATATTTCAAGAATTCTTGATCTTCAGCAACAGCTGGGATAAAAATCTCTTCTTATAATGTTCACTTAACGTCTCAATCAGGCTTTATATCTCCAACTTATTTCTAAGTTTTCACTAAAAAGTTAGAATTCTAATTTTTTCCGCTTATCATCCATTTATATATGTATATATATATATATATATATGCTAAACTGTCTTCTTAAAAGTCAGCCATATTTTGATAACTATAATTGAAAAGAATTTATCTACGTTGGTATTATTGTCCCGACAGTTTCACCCTATGCATCGATCGTTTGTCTATTGAATTCTTGAGAAGCTCAGGGGAGCTCTCCGGTTAGAATCGTGCCGTAACTTTCCTTTATTCGAGCACGCCACCCGTGTTCTTTGTGACAGCTTGAAAACATAACAGAATAATTGAAAGCGTAAGGGGAAACGGCGAATGCCAAGGGTGGAATCAATGGAGGAGGCTCACGGTTAATCCATCTCTGTGCTTTCGTTCTCTTGTGGATTCTCTCGACCTAATAATCCCGTGTATCGAACCAGGAGAAGCGTGCCTTATTTTTCTCTCGCGATGACACTCATTACTGCGACTTTTTTTCTCCCTGCTACCTCGGCGCGTGCTTTGTTCTTTTTTTTCTTTCTCGAATGCTGACGTCGCCATATACAGCTTAACTCTGCTGTCATAATTTATATCCTCTTACAAATTAGCGCTACGCTTTAATCGATTGACCGGCGGCGGTGTGAAAAATAGGATCTGCTTCAATTTAAAATAGCAAGCGTATAATTAACACGGATATATCTTAACGATTAAAAATGAACATCATAAAAAGATTCAAATTAAAAAAACAATTGTACATTGTTAAATTCATAATGTCAAATAATAATTTGAGTTATTTTTAATTTCTATAGTCATTGCTTTTACTCAATATATCGTTAATTTAACTAAAACAATAGAGTTAAAATTTAATTAAAAAATATATATTAAATTTGATTCAAATTTATTATTTATTAAATACATATGTTAATATAGATATTGTTTATTTTAATTGAAACTAACCACAGAAATGGATTTATTTACATTTTGACACATGCAATTAAAAAATAGCAAAATGTTATTTAATTCAACGGATTGGGTTACCATTGCTCCTTTGATATCTAACAGTGTATCATAACTGTGAATGAAATAATAAATATGAAATAATTGAATACATAAGATAGACACACGAGATTGAGAAATAAGTACTATTTAATGTTTATCGTTGATATTAAGATATTTTACGATACACATATATAATAACGTTATTACAATAACAAAAACATTATAAAAGGAATTGATAAACTAGAGAGAAGCTAGTTAAAGATGTCCACTCGAAATAAGTTCTTGTTGATGCAATTTCACGTAAAACAAACTGACGCTGATTGAAACGCAAGATACTAGCGAGATATTGCTTCCGGACAAATCATCAAGAGAATGCTTGTTTCTCTCTATCATGATTCAGTTTTGAGTCCTGTGTACTCTTCAGTATGTTTGTTACCGGAATTTTCGTCTTTTTACCGGAAATGAAGTAGTGAGTGATTTAATGGAAAAAACATACATTTTTAAATTTTAAACTCATTTCTTTTTTTTAGGATGTTTCTTATTACTTCTGTTTTTTTCCAATTATTAGAACATAAAATTTTTCATGCATATATCGCTATTTTTATATGAAATGTCGCCCCCACTTTCTAATGCTTCATAGAATAGTCGCTGCTTTTCGATAAATTATATTAGTTAATCTTCGACAGACACATTGTTACAATACTTTTCAAATATATAAAATCTATACGTAAATTTATTAAGCTCAAGATCGATAACATTTTCTTAATGCTCTCATTGCAAATCCCAGTGAAAATCTCAGCCGGTGATTTATGGGAACTTGGTTTGCGCGAAGCGCAGAATTTGATCGATGGATAAGAATGTTGTTGAATCCAAGTTAGCCGCTATGTATCGGGTCGATCGGATAACCTCTCGATAGTTAATAACCACCGTCAGCCACCGTCTGAAATTCTACGATCGGTTCCTGTTATTAAGTCGTAGCCATGTCAGAATCTCGATTCGTTTTCGTGAAGATGATCGCCGTAATTAGCGATTAATCGAAGTGGTATCGGTGAGTCCTGTAACGTTTACTGCTGGCATTTAAGAGCGAATTAGTGTTTTCGGATCTACGTCGATATTAATTAACTCCGACTGAATCCTACGATTTATAATAGTCGAGTTGTAGCTCCTTTTTATGGCGCCTCTCATAAATCAATATATCCCTGGAGAAAAATAAAGTGTTACTAAAGCAAACAGTGAAACTCTACCTTAGTAAATTTATTTTCAGCAAATTAGTTCTTTGCGGAATACCTGTGATTAAATAAAATTTAGTAGCACTTTATTCTTCACTCAAATTAAGTCATAATACTTTCTTGGAAAATATCAAAATCTTTCTTTAAAAAATGCATGAATATAGTAATATAGTAATTTTACTGATATTTGTAGTAAGAATTTATTTATTATTAATCTTTGTTAAAGTTCATGGTATTATTTTTATTGAAAATAATAAAACTCTTAACAAAAAGTAAGAAATTGATATTAAATATTTAAATTAATAAGAAAATTGAATAAAAAATTAAAATGTCATTTTTAAAAAATAATTAACAATTCTTAAAAGTTTCCGCTTTAAAATATACATTATTTTTATAGAATTGTTTTTCAAAAGGAAATAAATATTTTTTTTTAGAAAAAAACAACTTGTCATGAATTCTTCTTGAAATGGTATCGGAATATCAACTTCCACGTTATTTTCTTTTATTCTGCTACCAGATATGTACATTCAAACTCTTAGAACCTTTTGACCTTTTTCCTATCGCACATGTATCGTCCGTTTCTCAACTCCGGAATGTATAAAACTTGTTCTCGGAAACTTTACTTTAAAGAATAGAGATGCACCTTTTCCGAATTTCATTCGAAGAGGAAATAGCAAGCTTGTTCTCAAGTGATAATCTCTCGTTCCGACAAGAAAAAATATTGCAGAAAATACGAATAAAATACCTGGTCTGGTTTCTGTCGAGGCAAGTTAGTACGTTATATTCTCATTTATTTTACACGCATCAAAATCTTTAACATGCTGTTTGACATTTGCTGTATAGCCAAGTTTCTTGTAGGAAATATTTTTTATATTTTAAGTCATTGCATCTTAATTTGTAAGCAGATGTTTGACAAAAATTCAATAGAAGAATATCATAGAATAGATAAACGTACAAAAGGTAATCTCATAAAACTAATTAAAATAAATCTTTTTTCATAGAAATTTTTATTAAAAACATACTCTTTTCCTATTAGAATTACTTCGCAGAAAATCCTTTGTAATATTTTAACTTTTAATTAAATTTAATATAATTGATGTACAAACATTTTTTTTGTGTATTTATTTTCTTATGTTGTGTGAAATATTAGGAGAAAGATTCCATTATTTTAATTAAACGCATTTTCATTTGTAATACATATAATGTAAAAACAGTCCAATGCATGTAAAAATAATACAACTTTGTAACAAAGCATGTTTACTGCTTACCACCTCACGAGTTTAATCTTTGTTTTGTCTTTAATAGGATTATGTTATAATCAGAGAGTTTCTGCGTTTCCAATTATTCTTGCAATATCTACTAATTAAAAGGATATGATATAGTCGTTTGCTTACGAAGTTAAATCGCTTAAAATAACTCGTCCAATCTTTGGGGTAAAAACTTTCCGTGTCGAACATTTCTCTCGAGACCCAGCAGACTGAATGATTTCTTTGAAAAATATTTCAAACCTGTATTTGCGGTTAGCCAAATATATCTGTAAGTCTATAAAAGAGAGGAAATTACTGCTCCGCTTTTTCATCATATCATAATTGATCTAGAAGAAAAAGCAAGAATCTCGAGGATGCATTTAGATCTTATTTCTTCTAATAAAAAAATAAAATCTAAATATATTTTCGAGTATGTCAGAAAATATTGTAAAAAAAAAATAGAAGAAATATTTTTAAATAATTCTCTTAGAAAGATGTTAGAAGAATATGACTTTTATTTTAGTTGCAATTCATTTGGTCTTAAAATTATTGTTACGAATCACGTTATATACACGCATATGTTATCGTTATAATGAAAAGTCGATTCAAACCGTTATTTAAAATTGAAGTTGTCTTGCTGGTTGAACCGAGTAACTTCATGCTGAAACTTCTTCGCGCATTTCGTTTAGCTTCTTTTTCTCATCCCGCGGCGGGAAGAATTCCAGTGCCGCAAGCGAGCGGTCGATTCATACACTTCGAGCGTTTCGCTAACACGTTCAGGTATGCCAGGCCCTTTTATTGGTACAGTACGTGCTCAGAATTTCTGAAATCTTGAAACGTAACGAAAGGTACTCGTTTAGATCATTGAGAATAATCGATATGATTCTCTTTGTTATCTTCATGAAACCGAACACTTCAATTTCCGTATATCTTCTTTTATAAAATTCAAAACATATCACGTTAAAATAAATACGTAAAATAGTGAAAATTTGATAAACGTTCTTTGAAAGTACATATAATAAGAAGAGAATTTCTGTTTATGTTGAAAAGCATATGGAAAGTAAGGAGAGAATTCAAGATAAGATACGCAGAAGCGTATCATCGCTTAAGAAGGAATTTATGGTACAGATGTCACCGTAATCGTTATAAGATGGATTTTAATTTAAGTCCCACTTAAACTTTAAATAGAGTCGCCACGGCGCGCGACGGTGCCTGGGCGTCTCGCGGTACTTCTTCGTAATGCTACGTAAAGCCGTAATTACATCCTGTCGTACCGAGGACCCTTTTATCCCGTCATTTGCGGTCGGAACCCACGCCAGCTTCGAACCATAGATAACGCAGGCTGTACGATTATCCGCACCGCGTTCAAGAAGTTATCCCGCGCCCACAGGTGCCCCGTCTCGGTTTCCATCCGCTTCGACTCGCTTGCGGATTACTCTCGGTAATCACGCGGATCGGCCTTGCCAGATGCGCGATAATTATCGCATCAGACCAATAAGTTTATTACAAAATTGCAGCGCTGGCGCTGGCACGCTTGGAACAGATGTGAGTACGAGTTAAGTCTATAGACATATTTCTCTCTCAATCGTTATTCCAACCAAGCGGTTTCCGCGTATAATCATTGCAAAGAGCCAACTGGAAATAATTTTACAATCGTACAATATCGTAATTCTGAATACGTACTAAATATTTCTGCAATTTATAAGCCAATTATAATTAACGTAGCCATTCGAAGCATTGCTGGCGTAAAATTTTTCATGAAATAATTCAAATGAAAAACGTTGTAAATATAATAAAGATATCATTGGAAAATTTCTATACGATATAATAAAAGTAATAATTTACATCATAAAATGTTATTCTATAATAATTTAGTAACTAATTTTTTTCTATAAAAACGCTTATTCTACACGGAAAAAAAATTTACTTGTTTCAAGTAAACACATTTTCTTGAACTGTAATTTATTGATTAAAAGAATTAATTAGTTGCCACAATAAATTTGTTTTTTGTTCCAATAAAATATTATCCTGGAGCAAATAATTTATCAATGAAGAAAATATTTTATTCTAATAAAAACACAATTACTTGTCAGTAGAAAATTGTTTTATTAAATCTAATAAATGTCATTACTTGAATCTGATTGTTGTTAATAAGAGAACATTTTTCTTAAATTTATGCTATAAGTATTAGAAATCGTACATTGATTACTTTTTATAAAACATAATTTTTATTTCAAAAAGCAATTTCTTGGTTACCAAAAATATTTACTAGTAACGAGAAAATTGTTTCGTAAATTAATTAAATGCCTGCTAGGGACTGTTTGAGAAAATTATTTTCTTGAATCAAATAATTTTTTCTTGAAACAAGTAAAATTTTTTTTCCGTGTATTATTAATTTTGATTTTTATAATATTTAATAAAAGATCTTATTAGTTTTATTTATTAAAAAAAACGTACAAAGAAAGACAGAAGAGTGAATCTTTAAAACTTTCTTTTTAGGACTTCAGCAGAATTCTGAAGCACATTGTGAAGGTCTCACATGTCTAATACTCTTCAACTAATTTACATGAAAATAAGCAATCTTAAAATATGTGTGATACGTCTCGTAACATCGACGCGACTTAACACTTTCTCGCCTCTTCCGCGAGAATTTTGTACAGCCGTTACTAAATAACGACACCGTCGTCAATGCAATAAGTTACCGTATACGACTCCGTTATGCGTCTTAACGTGTTGGCGGTGCGCTCGCAGACGTCGTCGTAAAAGCGTGCGCGCGTCTCGCACCAATCGGAAATTTCGATTATTGCTCGCGAGCGCGATCGTTAACGAGGCATTTATTGCACACGGAGATAAAAACCGCCGCGGCCTCGCCGTCATTCGTTCGGCCATTAAGACCAAAAGGGGGAGATAGGCGCTTTGCTGGCCTGAACGAACGAGCGAGTTGAATTCCCTTGCTCCATTCAGCGGCATGGGCAACTTCCTCAACATGGCCCTCTCTTCTTCCATGAAGGTAGAAAACCGGTAGCTGTCGTCACCGCCCTTTCCTCCCTCACCGCTCTCTTCGCCCGGTTGGATTAGGAAAAAATTCCACGTAGCGCCGCTTAATGAACCGATTTTAATTTTGAGCGGCACGACGCCCATGGAATAATTAATTAAGAGTACCTCCGCCCTTCGTCATGGGCCCTTTTTCCCGAACAGTGTTTGCTACGTCACTCCACACAAAAAAGGAGAGAAGAAGGGAAAAAGAGATATAAAAGGCAGAGAAAGACAAAGAAAATGAGAGACATGATGAAGAAGACGCTTAATGTTTCCTTGGATCAAACGATTTTGTCATAGCTGTGAGAAATTTGTGAGACAAATTGAACTAGTCAAGAAAACGCGTTGAATTTTCAATGTTCTCTACGTATTCATGCAGATTAGCACGCTGCTGTATCTCATTTATGTCATTAAAATATGACGTCGGAATTGATTTGTCGTCGAGACGTGTCAAGAATAATTATTTGAATATTATTTTTATGGCCGGATAATCTCTGATACGTGATGATGCAAAAAGTTTTAACATTCTTACAACAAGTTTGAGCGTTTTACGTTTTGCAATTACTAATAGCTCAAACAAAATTATTTTCAGAACTGTATCTAGTTGTATTTTTAGATACTTCAGCAAAACCGTCCTTTCCGTGTATTTATAGAAACTTCATGTGCACTTTGAAAGATGTGTCAGCAATGCTGAAAAATAAAGAATACACGCTTTCTCCGACGCGTCAGATCGTCCCGTCTTCCATATGGAGGAATAACGATTGTTCATCCTCGGACGCGCGCGAACATAATTCAATCATCCGTTTTGTTGATCCTCTTGCCCGTGCCTATTGTGCGTTCAGGTAACAGCAGTCACTAATTAATATCCGTTTAAGAGGACCTCCGCCGGTTTGCGCTGGTGGCCCGGGCTCCTTATGCGCGATCTCTTCTCCACGAATAACATGACTAAAGAAAGGGTTACCGCGATTATTAATGCACCACCGGCACCACCGCTCGCGCGGCACCAGGGTCGCCTTTCGGTTGAAAGTTTCGCCAGTCTGCGTGGGACGATCCGCCAGCGGACGCGGGTAAGGAACACCTGTACTGAAATTACGAGCTAATTTTCGTGCCACGGGATACATCGACGCGATCATCGTAATCATGCTCGCACGGTCGTTTCCGGGTGGTCGCCAGAATCGCTCGGTTCGCGCATGATCCTGACCCTCGTGCGATCTTTCGTATGTTCTCCCAGGATCATAAAATTCCCGCGGAATTGCTGGATCGAAATTAAACATCATTGTTTAACTACGTTACGACGCGATACTTGAGCGTACATGTTGCGGTTAACTGTTTCTTTTTCTCTCATAAAATCATTTAGAAGTATGTTAAATTTATGTTGAATCAGTCTCTTGGAATTAATATTTTTTTAAGAAAATGTCTGTCTCTTCTCTGTTTGTCTAATTTAATAGCAAGATTAATAAAATGGCAATGTATTTAGAAAATTTAACTCCTCTTATGTTTAAATATTTATTAAAATCAAGATCAATGATTTATTTTCCACACAAATATTCATTTTCCAACATTATTTCATGAGAATTTGCAAAATTTTATATGTACACTGTTAGAAATGTAACCACGAGCTTCCTTTACATGTAAATGTTGGTGGTTATGAACGAAATTAAAAGTAATGAATGATTTAACTGAAAATTAAGTTACAGTAGTTACTTAAATGTAATGAACGTGTACATTAAATTTCATAAATTTTCATGAAAAATACATTAAATTTTATGTACATGTACATAAATATACTTTTTAGTTACAAATACATTAAATTTAATGTAATGTCATGAAATTAAATTCAAATTAAATTCAATTATGTAACTTAAAAGTTAATGAAATTTAAGAACATTTCTAACAGTGTATGTGCATACAGAGAAAGTTATAAGTATGTTTTAAAATATTTTCATGAACATGTTCTTGAATAAAAAGAAAGAATAAATATTCCTATGAATATTAAATCGCTTCGTTGTCGAAATAATGGCTACTGGAATAAATAACATACCAATCATGTGCATATTGTACTCAGGTAGAAAATGATGGAGGACGCTTTGAACATTTCTTATAAAAAAAATTATTCGCCTGAACTTTTAAATAAAGTCATTATTTGATACTACTATATTTGTGTCTATTATTTCGTCAACGAATCATTTGACTTTATATTCATAGAAATATGTGTTCTTTCCTTTTATCTAGAAATACAAAATTTTAAAACATGTAACTGACCTCGTATGTTGCAAATCAACATTCCGTTTTCAATATACGTTCTTCGAATATAATTTGCAAAAATTCTTTAATTCTCTACAATTTCACGCTGTAAAAAATATTGAAATTATCGCTATTCTTCAGATTTATCCCATAGTATCTTCTTGGAACAATAGCATGACTTGCGATACTTATGTATTCAACGCTTCGACTCGTCGCGGCAGATGTCGGAGGTCGCAATTTTCATTGACGCGTGTCACATAAGAGACTCGAACGGCGCGGCGCGGCGTTCCGAAGCGGGTAATTCCATCGCGCGGCACATCGTCGCGCTGCACTCAGCCCCTTCGAAGGCGGGGGTTGCTTTTAGCGGACTAAACGCACCTCTTCAATTACCAGCCATCTTCGAGGTCCCGATACCGTGTAATGAGGTCCATTGTGCTGAGACGCGTCCACACGTTTCACATTCGAGTCGAGATTCGCGTCGCCTCGCGCGTGCACTTAGGGCGGCCTTAAACGGATTACTTCGCGCCTTCGTATTTCCCACTCTCGTCATGTCGAAGAGGTGAGCTGGATAGCTCGAGAGTGCCACGAAGCCTAATTCGATTTCGACGCTGAATGCGTGCCACTGTCGCGTATCGCACCTTCGACACATTTACGCACTCCTACATGCGAAAGAGCACGTACGCGGATCTTCGTGAGATCTAATTGATCTAGTTACATCCACCCTGCCTGAGACAATAATGATGCTGTAATGAAGCAAGGATACGCTCAGCCGATAGAAGATTCTACTCGTCTCAATATCATTCCTTTAAACATCAAAACACATATAGACATTTCTTCTCATTTAAAACAATAACAATCATAGTTCAAAATATAGAAATATATATATTTTTCTGGGTATAAAGAGATATTTTTGAAAGTTAATACAATACTGATTTCTAACAATATCTGATATTTCTAACAACCTCTGGTATTTCTAACAATCTATTTTACTTCTCTGTGCGAAAAATATATTTAGAACTTTTTTACGATAAAAGCTATTGTTTTAAAAAATCCGTTTAATTTGCTATGAATAATGTTTCGTGTGTTATTGAAATGCATTGTATTTTCTATATATTTATCTTTAAAAAAACACTAGAATTTATACTTATGACTTGTTACAAAAACTTTCTATATAATCGCAATAAAGTAAGCGACACGAGTTTCTTCAAGGAAATCAATAAAACAGATCAACTTTCACAAATTCCGTATTTATTCCCAGATAAAGCCTATATCTTACATTAGCTTGCTGAAAGAAAACGCCGTTTTCCATTGATTTAGGACATTCGTATTACTCTCGTGAGACGCCAGATCGAAACTGTTAAAGAAAACGCCGTTTTCCATTGATTTAGGACATTCGTATTACTCTCGTGAGACGCCAGATCGAGATTAACGATCGATCGGTTCGCGTACGTGGATTATGCCACATTTTCTCTCTTCTCCCTGTTTCTCTTGAGGATGTCGACCTATAAATTACGACGACTTGCGTAGCTTGTATCGTTTACGGTTTCGGTACAAGTGCGCGCGATTTCTATCGCGCCGCGTTTTATGTGTAAGACAGATTCTGCTGGAGAGACAAACTTGGAGTAAATCTGCAACTTTTATTATTCTCTTGGTGACAGAGTTACTCTCGCTGCTGATTTACTGCGAGAAATTTCAAATTTGTGGTGATCTAAACTTACTTTGTCTTCGCCTGCGTATTCAGACAATGAGTCACGCAGTTACAATCACAAATTTGTTATCTCTATATATTTCTCAAAGTGATAAAACCACAGACTTCTGTAACTGTGGTTACTAAAATATTTGAAATTGTTATCTTAACTCTTTTATATTTAATAACTTACATATCTAATCATCAAGTTCTATATTGAACTATCCTAAATTATTAACATCTCAAGTATATTTAGTATAATATTTATTCCCATCTAGTTATTTATTTGCGGATTATGAAATATACATATCTCACTAAACACTAAATTATAACCAAAATATATAAAAATTAATAAAAGATGTCATCGATATTAAACAGAGTTTGCAGAAGAATTCATTTCATTGAATAAAGAACATCAGAAAGAAGCATATCGCAATACTGCTGGGTTCATGTTGAATTAGTTTTATGACATCAATGATGTCATTGAAAATATAAGAATAACAATATATCATTACATATGAAACTTTTTGGTTTTAAAAAAACCAGACAGCAATTGTAGTTTACTTTCTAAAGAAGAAGTAGTAAAGAGACGTTCCAATCTATTCGACGAGATGCATGATACATCATAAAACTTGATTGGACTGATAAGTATCGAGTATCGATAGTCACATTTATTTCACTTTGACGTCTATCGTACCGAAAACAATTCGCTCTTTATTTCGTTCCTTCCTGATATTCTTTACTCAATAATTGAGCCAAAGGTTAGAAACTTGTATCTAACAGCGTTATCACAGTAGCATATCGCGCTGCCCATGTACATATGTCCCGGTGACTGTAGCTTTGTTTCGAGGAAGTCAGCACGCACGTTGTTCACGTTCGACTATCGCTAACCTGGTGCTAGTCATCGCACGGGACACGATCTATCTGGAGGGTTCGTGACCTATCGTTAGCTTTGAAAACTCGAGCGTCCGTGTCAGATCTTATCGATACAACTAGCAATCAACTCCTTCGAACGCGACCGATGATACCTGACTCTTGTCGGCGAGCCGCCTTTGAAATTCAGACGGATAGACCTCTCGCAACATTTCAGTGTCTATATAGTAGCCGATCCATGAAACGCACGTCACGTTGTCTGTCCGGTCTCTCTAACGAGCTCAAATCTAATGGAGATCCTTTCGTTCGTTCGGGGGCGACGAGACGGAGAAATTCCGATCGGGTGAAGTCTCGTTGATCGCTCGGCACGGTATGTTTCATTAATCTGCAGTAAAGTTTCTATTAGAAGCGAACTGTTTTCAGAAGACGAACACTTCGAGAACGACACATTCGAGATAACGAGACTTTTATAGAGATAAAAATGTTTCAAAGTTTCAATATCTTGACTTATCTCTAGAGAATAAAGTTTTTATCCTCATTTATAGAACGATATTCGAAGAGATAGTTTATCATATCTCTATTGTACAGGCACATACATAGATGTTACAAGAGATACTGCGATATGATCTGAAAAATATTTCACACGAGAATGTATAAATATGAATTGCGATAAAAATATTTAAAATGTAATAAAATTCTCATGAAATTATTTTATGATTCTGATGATATTGTGCAGGCGTGAAAAAACACGTTTATAAAATATTTTTCATGCGCATATACCACTCGGGAAAGTTATATATGTATATGTATATATGTATATATATATATATACAGATATTATTGAGTTTTCGAAAAATATTTTATTAAACATGTAGAAGAGATACATGATCGATATTTTTGTAACATTATTTAGAAATTTTTCGAATTTTCTAACAACGTAAAATTCTAACATTAAGGTTTTTTATTCTACCGCGTATATATTAATTTTCCCCTTCAAAAAATCTAAAATTGAAAACATAAGAATGTTTATAATAGGATGTGTAATATATAAGAAGAGGTTCTTATAATGCAATTTATGTAAAGTATTGGGTATGTAATCTCTGCTTTACAAACCAATTATCGTGTAACGTTGAATCAACTTAATTCAAAATAACGACGCTTTAATGATGTTCAATCGATTCCGGCTGAGTAATTAATAGAAAAGAGGAATTTTCACTGCGTGGCTAATAGGGCGTTCCTAAAAATGATCGGTGATTATATAGAATTAAGCATGTTTTAGAGATTGCAGTCTGCTGTGCGAGAGATACAAGGAAACGGTACCGAGGGATAGAGAAGTCTCGCCGAGGGTGCAATTAACCCTCGGGTCAGCTATCAACAGCTCGTCGGAATTACCCGCTTAGGATTTCGTTCGTTTATGCACGCCCAACTGCTCTTCCTTAGACTAGTCGAAATGTGTCAGAAATAGAAGTCTTTTAATTCATTTTTGTTCGCCACGTGTAAAATGATGAGATACATGACTAAAAGTCTGATTTATGACGTGAAGAATATATTATCATAATAATAGGTATATAAGAATCACATATACAAATTTTTATGGAATTGAAATCTTAATAAAAAATTTTTTATTTTGACCACTTTGTCAATTTTGACGTAAAATTTGAATATTTAACTATAAACACTTAAATTTTCTATTAAATGTTATTAACGTTTCTATTAAATATTAGAAAAACAAAAGAAGATAAATAAAATTTGTGATGAATTGAATTAAAATTCTCCATATCAATTTTGTCGTATAAAGTATTTTTTTATCGATAGAAACTGATTAATAACAAATCGCATCCATTTTTGAAACTCAAGCGAAAGAACTTCAAATATTTGTTAGATCAGAATGATACGTATAACGGTTAGCGATAGTTACACTGATGATAGTCACTTATGATATTAGGAAATTGCAACAGCTTATAAAGTGTAACATTTTCACCTTACAACCCTATTATAATACTGTAAGTAATCATACAAATTTGTAAAGTATGACTGATTCCATACTGAGATCTCGGGATTACCTTCAGGCAATTCAGGGATTACTATGTGTTACGAAATGAAATTTCATAGCTGGTTGCTATAAACGATGCTGATTCTCTGAACTCTAAATCTAGATATTGTGACAATAATATTTTCAGTTAATATAACATTACAAAATAATACATACAATCATTTATAAAAATTACTATCTTTTAGTATTAATTGAATTTATACTAATATTAAAATAAACCACACACATAAATTTTATTATTTTATATTTAATGTGAGTATATTGTTACAGTCTTTTTTTCAAATTTATAGTACTTTGAAACTTAAAATAACGATTATAGATCTTCATTTTACACAATCGATAAATGATCTTTGAAATGATGAACCTACATAATAAAACTTTGAGAAATCGTGGTTTTATCACATTGTCTTCGCAAGAATTATACAGATTAGTGCAAGAATCAGCACGTAGCACAATCATCTCCCAACAATTGGCAACAATTCCTGAGTTTCTCGCTCTCACCCGAATAACTACATTTCGCCGATTATCCGTGAGCGACCATTCGAAGTCACGCTCTCTCCTCGATCTACCCTTCCCGCGAGTCCTAACCACGTGCTTCCGTCTATCGAGATTGCTACGTTTCTACGCGTAGAATAGGACGAGACGAGTTCGTTGTGGAGAGAAAACCACGGCGATGATTTCGCCGAGATCCTGGAGAGATATCTGGCGATGTCAGGCATTATCGAATCCCGAACGCGGGGCATCATCGTACACGGCAACGAACACGTTTCCATGTGGCATCGCGCGGTGCGCGAACGAAATACACGTCTAGAAATCCGAAAGCGTGAAATCGTCTTACGGGGAGGCACGCGTGATTATACACAAGAAGGATTAGAACTGTGCCGCTACTGCCACGTTGTCTGCTCCAGGCGAGAACTGATTCGTTCCTCTTATTAGCGCGATGCAGCTAGATGCTATGGGTACCATATTCTAGATTCTTAGACTCATCGGGACCCGATTTCTCATTGACAGATATTCAGAGTTTAATAGATATTAAATTATAAGCATTTTCATACGCTTTATTAATTTAATTTTATCCGTATGGACAAGCAATACAAATAAAGGAGCACAAATAAATCTTTATCTTATCTTGAAATTGAACTTTATTCTAACGAAATGCTAATTCAATTAAAAGATTTTGTTACATAAAAATATCTTACATGTTATATGAATATATTTGAGATTAATTTCATTTATCATAATTCAAATGAAACTAATTAGTATTCTATACGCGACTATTTTATATTATATAGTCGCATTTGTATTAAAAACTTTATAACGGAGTCTGACTACGAGCGATTTTTTTCTAAATCCTACGTGAGAGAAAAGTGTATATAATATTTCCTGGATCAGCAACGTCCTCAAAATAAAGCTGAAAAGTAATAAAACTGAGAAATTACGATGTGAAAATTTTATTTGCACATTTGTATGCCGCGTGGAACATAAAAGATTAAGTAGGATAGAGACTAAGTTTCATTACCCAGTAAGCAAGAAACATTCTAGAATATTTCAGCAACATTGTAGCAACGTAATGGTATTACAATGTTGCTGAAATGTTCCAAAATGTTTCTTGTTTACTTTAGATAGTTAAATTTAAATCCTGTGGTCACGGTTTACTATGTATAATAATATAAGTTAGAGTGTAAGTTATATATAACAGTGTATAAGTTAAACACTGTTATATACATATAACTTACTTGTGTTATACAGAAATTATTATATACAAACTTATATGTAGAAGTTATATACAAATTCATGCACAGAGAATATAAGTAATATATAATAGTATAAGTTAAAGTATGATATAGTACAGGGGAACATTATATATCTTTTATATACCTTTTTCTCTATTATATATCTTTTTCTCTCGTAGGATTTTAATGAAATTGCTGGTAGCCAGATTCTGTTAAAAAGTCTCTAATATATCAAACCAGACATCAAGAAACAGAAACATCTTCTTTAAAAAAACCATCTTATTTATACATATTATGTAATACCTACTATGTCAATAGTAGATACATATCTCTTTTTTATAATTCTTTTTTATGTTTTATAAAACGTGCACCGCAGGATTTAAATTTAACCACTGACAACAAGTTCTATCCTACTTAATATTTTACGTCCTCGTATTCACGCAGCGCATGCAGAATGTGCAAGTAAAATTTCCGCATCGTAATTTCTCAGTTTTATTACTCTTCAGCTTTATTTTGACGCACCGACAGGTGCCTATCACCGATCATTTTGGGTGAAAAATGAGAATGCCGTGGAATAATGCCGCCTTTATTCAGAAAAATTCCAATACGCAATACATGAAACCACCACTTCCAACTGTTGCGCCCTGTTCGTGTGCATCGAGAACGTACACGTACACAACAGCGTATCTCCGCAAAATTTATATCGGACTTTCTCATCGCGTCCGTTGCAAATCATCCTCGCGCGCGCGATGAAAGCTCAACGATCTGCGAACAAACGCGCGAGACTGTTTGATATCACGCGTAATCGTCGCGCGATACTCATGTAAAATTCTCTCATTTATCGGGAAACATCGTATAGGTTTCGAGCAAAATAGAAATTATTCCGGGACGAGACGATCAGGGTGACGTTCGTGCGAACGGTCGCTAATATCCTGTAATTTCCTCGAGTACGAGTATACACCCGTCGATTTATCATATTACTACGTTTGTGTCCTCTCATTCGCACCGTAGGTGTCCTCCCGCTGCTGATCTTCGGATATCCGCATGACAAAACAACCACAAGCTATGCAGTGCACCATCATCGGCGAGGAAGATGGGGTGCGTGCACGTATGTATATGTATGGTATATACACGCGCGCAAGCGTGGCACACAGGTATATTCGGGAAAGCGCAAATTTACGAGCCAATAAATTATCGCGCGCGCCGCACCTATCTAACGCGACGTCCTGCTCGCGAAACGCTAACGAGGCGTTAACGCCGCTGCACGTCGGGATCGCGGCTCGACGTTAATGAGGAGGAGAGCCGCGCCGGCGTGAAAACCGAGTCCGCGTTTCGTCGAGGTATGGGAGGAAATGTCGTTAACACTAAAACGAAACGGTCGATTCGTTCACTAACGATCGCAAGCGGCTGTCCTAATTATAATCTTGCTAATTGCCTCGCAGTGCAACAAGGATTTCTTTTAATTGTTCCTTCGGGAGGCATTGTTTGAAAGGAAATCGTGCGAATTTTCATTAAAGATTCTTTCTTTTATTAACGCAATATATGTGAAATATTCAGAAGGGAAAGAGTTATTAGTTGCATTAAAAGGATTTAATTGTACGCATTTTCATTTCATATTACATTTTCCTTTAAATTAATGATGCCTATATATGAGAGCTTTATTTTTATGATTATTTTTCCTTTCCGCTAAAATGGTTATCAGTACAGTGAGATTAATAACTAAGTATTTTCATGTTTCAAACATTACATTATTTTTGGAAATTATTTCCGTGGTAATAGAATATTTTATCTTATTTACGAATTATTTTTTTGAGGAATCTATAGAATCCAATTTCTCTTAATAATATACTTTATTTATTTTATTTTCAGCAGGTATTCTCAATTATATTGTATTTCCCACTTTTTTCTTTACTAATCGAAAAAGGAAAATAATGTTAATCATCAGCTTTATTTAACTTTTCCCTTATAGGTGTTCGCAGGTAATTTTCCCTTATTTATGAATGAAACAGATGAAACGTTTTATTTAGTATTGAATAAAATGTTATAGAATATTTGTTTGAAATTTACAAATAGCTATTACAAATTAACTTCTCAAATAATGTTAATATTCAACAAACATAATATTAAACACGCTGTTCTATCAAATTTTTATTAAAATAAATGTATCAAAAATTATTTGGGGAATTTGTAAATGAAATTCGATGCGAACTCTGCAAGAAGTAATTTAGTATAGCAATCGACCAATTGTGTTATAAAGGCGGGTATTGTACGTTGCGAAAAGTGCATTATGTGCAAATGTAAATATTTGAGGTACGGAGTGGCGCAATCCGGAGCTTGTAAAGCGTTTATAATAGAGTTCGTGCGGGGTTTGAAAGACTTCGAAACATCAGTTCGAGGCGAGAAAATCTCGCAGTGCTTTTCATCCAATTTTCAGGAGATGTGCGCAACTTTCAAAACTCCCGCGAGACCGGAACGCGCGGCTGGAAGATTAAATGAACTCCAGGATTAGAGCTTGATCAAGGCTTTAACAGAGAGCTGACGATAAAATATTTAACCTCTTATCTGCAAGCTGGCAAATTTTTTTTTAAATGAGATTTCCAGCGCGGGGCTAATGAAAAAGATAAATTGAGGAAACCGCGTACAAACTTAATAACGAACAATTACAGTTTTATAAGACGGGGGAAATATTAATAATATAACCATAGTATATTCGCCAGTTATTTTTTACATACGGTAAATAATTACGCACGCCCGTAATAGAACTCGGGGTCTTCAAATAACCTATATCGACCCGTTCTAAGAAACTTTAATCTGAGATTTAATGAGCTATTTAATGAGAATTAAAGATTCTTATGAACAAAGTCCTATAAGAATAAATTAGTATGTAAATTAGTGCAATATACAGAGGGTGGACATTTTACAAAAAAGTTTTACCTCAAAAGTTATGTAATAGAAAAACTTAAGGAATTTAAAAGAAGGAACGGTCTTTTGCATGATGTTAGCAAGATGTAAAAAAGTTCTGTTAAAAGATAGAATTCTAGCGTACAAAGATTTTAAAACATAAATCGTAAGATTTTTATGTCACATTATGCAATTTTTTTAAACACTAAAAGCCATCAATACGAGACAGAATTGCGCACATATGCGTACATATTCGTGTACACGCGTGTCAAGACGATATACATTTCGTTTGAACGCTTACGATCTTCTTTCACGCGACGCGACGTCTTCGGTTCGCACCAAGAATATTGCTCCGACCTCGGGATTTTATTTTGAGCTTCGTGAAATAATAAAACGTACAAAGACCAGCCATAAACGCGGAAGAAGATATCTAACTTCGAGCGTGATAAAAATCCTCCGGGCGCATCCTTCGATCGTCAAGTCGCGGGTTGTATTACAGTCGCCGCTCTCATCGATCCGAGATGTCATCGTCTCGGAACAGGAGGAAATGAAGTTTTCGTGCATCACCGTCGAACACGTGTCTCACGCGCGTCTCTCACGTGCTATACGCGAGCGAGAGAGCAGGATAGGACTCTGAACTTGGATGTGAAATGACTGCTTTGGTAGAGCCAGCGATACTCTGGGAATAATGGCTGCTGCGAGCTGCGAGCAGAGCTATAAACTATGCCCGTGGTTTTCGTCGTTGTCGTCGGTTGTTCACCATTCTCATTACAAATGATCTCATCCGCGGACACGTGTTTGTTTATGTCGTCATCAGTTCCACGCATCGTAGACGCTACCAGCTCCAAGAGGAGGAACATTTACCGGGCCGAAGATACGGGACTGAGAGGAATGAAACGACTTTACTGTCTCCGGCGGTGTTCTTGGTTATATAAGATGTCTCCGAAGCCCCTCCCTTTCATTTAATTTGAAATATTATTCTATGTAATTAATTCCGAGTCAACATTATTTTAATGGATATTTGAAAATTGATTGACAAGATATCTCCTATTAAAAATTAACAACTTATTTAATAAGATAATATTTACTGAAGACTGAGTTGATAAGGAATCTAAATAAATGTAGGGATTAATTATTCGGGAACACTCTGTATATCGCACAAAGTTAAGAAGTTATTTAGTCGTCGAGCGACAAGTATACCCTCGTGCACGCTGTTATTTACACGGATGAAAGGTACGCGCGTGAAGTAATGCAGTAAATTAAACTCTCTGGACAACCAACAAGGATGTCATTTCTTGAGATTGCCTTCAGGCATGCGATGCTTTTTGAAATTAAGGAATAAAAGATGTGTGTCAGATGTGATATAATAATATAAGATCTATTTCTTTACAAACATAGCTGTTGAAGTCTTTAACGAGTAAATTTTTGATGAATATTAATCGATAATGAACCCAATCTTTGGCTTTATGTACTCCGAAAATAATCATAATAAAACATGTGGCTTCGATGTGTACCACATTATATAAATTTATTATTAGATTATTACCGTATACAGACATTTTTAGGTTCGAATCGAGAGAAGCTGTCTGCCCTTGATTCGCATTTAATTTGGAAAGCGAATATTGAAGGCGTATTATAATTTAAATATTTAAATATTAATGTAAATATTAAATATTAATTATAATTTTATGTTATGCAATAGCAGAAAAATTATAAATTTTTATTTCCATGATAATACGACACTATATTAGGTACTATATTTGCGTTATATATAAATAATAGTAAAAAAGAAAAACATGCAATTCTGTCTTCGTCAACATTTAATTTTAATATTAATATATTTATTACGGTAACGATACGACAAGTCATTTACAAATAACACATTAATCGTACAATTCCCCGACATGGCTATTCGCGATAACCCTTGTGCGGAAGATACTTTCCTCGGCAGGATCGTAAATCCCTTATTCCGTCCTTCGCTCCCCTTATCGGCCAAGCGGGTGTAAAACTGACTGCGTACTGTTAAAGTCGGGACTTCCATGCAGTAAAAAATAACAAGCTCATTTCGGCGAGGGAAGGGTGAAACGCGCCCTTTTATCCTGCTATACGATCGTGCTGGTTTCACGTATGGCATGGTCCCGGCGAGCCGGCCGGTTAAATTGCCTGGAATCCGGAATTGGCCCGTGCTCCTCCGAGCAGAAGGGCGGACACCCCCTCTCGATTTGGACCGTAATTCAGTTCAATAAGGTTTGACAAAAAACATCTTTTCTTCTGACAAGCAAAACATGTAGGAATAGACGTCGCAGGGACGCCAATAAATGCCCCGGTCATATTGTGGAACATTTCTACTTCTCCGACGTTCGATTTTTTTACGCATCCGTAATCATCATTCATGCGAGTTTTGTAGCCTGCAAATAATTCACGAAAAAGTCCATTTCTCGACTCATTGTGTTTCAACAATAATCATCGATACTTGGCTACTACACGACAAGTATCGGCGATTATTGTTGAAACATAATCGAGAGATAGACTTTTCACTTCATTTTTCACTTCAATTTTTATGAAATTTATTTGTTAACTAAGATATATACATACATTACGTAAATACCTTACGAAATAATATAAAAATATAAAATGGACGATTCGATAATTATAACGTAGTCTAACTTTAACTTGTTATTTTTTTCAATTATAGCACTATAAATATGTCACAATCAATAATTCTATATTTACTGTCTTTTGCTTCTTGCGTGTATTTCGACATGCGAAGACTCAACAGCGTCATGATGTAGCCGATGCACTCTCTTATGCATGCGAAATCGATTAGAAGGAGCAGCAGATTTATATCGGCTAGTCGATTTTCGCAAGAGCATCGTACACGTGTACGTTAACTCGAGCGACGCTATATACATAAATCTCATCAGTTGTGGTAGAATATTTCATGTTAGTCGATTGGATAAACATTTCTCGAATGTAGAATGTATCAGCATGAAAGAGAGATATAGATGTCCAAGATGCATTTTCAAATTATAAGACGCGATTGTGTTATTGTGCATCTGTAGTGTTTAGAAAAACACATTGATAATGCTTCTAAACAAACATATTTATAATAAAATACAAGAATAAATAAGAGTGTCGGAGAAACAATAACTCAAACAATTTTTGTATTAAATTTAATCTATTAATTTTTTAAAAACTATTAAAAAATAAGCGTTATTATGATAATAATTGTAAAATTCGATTCTTTTAACAATCGATTTCTTTTATTTTTTGTAAAAGGAATCGACTTAATGTTAATATAAAGTGATATTACAATAAGATTTTTGGTGTATTGTAACGCAATTCCATCTAATCTGAATTTCAAACTTTCATATACCTATCATTATAATTAGTAATTTGGTGGAAAGCAAACCAGAAGAAAAAGTCCATATTTTCAAAAATGTTATCGACTTAGCAAGGATAAATTTACACGCGAGGGCATTTCAGTACCTAAAATACATAGATGGGCCGGCAAATTTGCGCATAGATGTCGACGTAGTCACGGAAACATGTCCAATTATCTCGATACGTTAAAACGTCTTACGTAGATACAGTACCTAACTACTTACATTTTCAGATATTTTAACAGTGGACTGCCCTTCGGACAAGTTCCAACGAGTTTATATAGCGTGTACGCGCGCACGAATGCGTACGGGAGTACCTTACGATACGAGCGAGAGCTCGCTCTCTCGCATGTGTACTTTCGCGTTGTGTGCTTAGGTTTCGTGGAGTGGAAGCGTGTTTGACTATTTCTAGAGAGCTGACAGAGAAAACAAAAGTGCAGATAGAACCGGGCGTGGGCACGACAAGTTCTCGCGCTGAGTAGACGTCAATTAAAGCAACGAATGGCCGCGATACCGCGGTGTTATACCCGGCCGATAGAGGCAACGAGCGTATTAATTTATGTCTGATAACTCGGTTTGCATCGTCCGAATATAATCGTTCGCGCTCATCCGCGTATAAAGCCCACGCTAACCAGCCCGGCATCGCGTTATCGTCGACATCGTCCACGAGTTCTCTTCGCACGAGTGCAATTGCCTGAAAGATTGAACGCGCCGGTGATCGACAATCGTCGAGATATGACTGCTAATCGTGTATTTGAGCTATCCTGCGAATTTACCGGCGCGATAACTGTTCGTTAATCGCGTGACGGGTGAATTGAGTGACAGCACGTTCAAAGGATCCAGTAATCTAAAGCTCGATTAAACTCAGCATGCCATCAAGTCAAGTTGTATCCTTCAGGATACCTTCTTGTTGTATATATTCTTACTTTCCTTGTCTGAGGAGCATTTTAATTTCTTGAAAACAACCGTTAAAGGTATTGTTTTTAAAAAGAAAGAAATTAACCGAGGGGGTAACCACTAGTTGAAATATTGTTCCATAGATTACATGATTTTATCTGATTACAAATAATTATTTTCACTACTATGAAGTAATTTGGTAAAATATACGATTTTATTTAATATTATACAATGATATTTCTCGTGGTTGCATATATAATTATCGGATTATACATAGAGATTTTATATCAATTTTATAATGATTTCGAGGATTCTGTCCCACGATTACATTAAGTGGTTACCCCCTCGAAATTAACCTTGTGTATTCTCTTCATACTTTGCATCCACTCGATAAACTTGTTTGAACGTATAACACTTTAATCAAGTGTACAAATTGAAAATCGAAATGATTCTTCGAGTATCCTTAGTATCACTCCATTCATCGATTAAATCAAATCAAAGAGTAAATAAGAGATAAAAGATCGTTGGAGAGATTAAAAAAACCAGAAGAAGTGCAAATGAGTACTTTCTTTTTAATGACACAAATCGACAAAAATATCGTTTTATTTTTATTACTCACTGAATATCATGAAAAGTACTCTCTAAAACTTTTACAGTGAATTTTTTACTCCGAAAAGTGAAATCTCTTAAAGATTGAAAATTGAGTCATTCTTTTTCAAGACAGGCTCAAATTTCACTCATTTGAGCCACTCCAAAGAATTTAGAGAATAGAATGTTTGTGTCACTAAATGAAAAGCACGCTATATATGTTTGCGAGACGTCACTTCGATTAAGCGACTAATTTCGGGGGCATGGTGTGTTTTGTCAGCGTCACTATCGTGTTGCTTGCATTGTTGCAAGATTTATGAGTCGCGGTAAGACGGTGAGTTTTCATCCCGAATCGCACGATGGATTTAAATCGTACGGATATATCGCTACACTTATCGTTATGTACGAGGGTGGTAAACGTAATCTCTGTGAAATTGCGTTGTACCACGTGCGATTACATTATCACCCAATTAATATGACGTTAATGCGATTCGAAGGGCGCGCGAAAGATGTGAGTACGTGTGCGTGACGTAATACTGGACATAATTAATAACTGTAATGTCGATGATCATTATCTAATTGCTCGTAAGAGAGAACGCACAGTTTGAATATTTCAATAGCTGACGATAGATATTCTTGGAACCGAATATAGGTTGATTAAATATGTAATGTTGTGGAAAATATTAATAGCTTATGATAATTATAGATTTTTAAACAATACCAATTTTGTTAATTCAAGATCAAAATAATATATATTATAGGACCGTGTATGTGATAACACAAACTATAGAAATCAAAGCCTTAAACGGTCTAGCTGGATCTTAATGTTTGTATGATTCTTATGTGAATTTATATACTACGTAATATTTTTCGTAATATTTTTCGCAATAAGAATTAATTATTTACAGATTTTAATATGTTATTCATCATTATTAAGATCGTTTCGAAGATGCGAATAAGCATCAAAATTTGTTAAATTGCCAGTCAATTTAACTCGTGATATTACTGCGGTAGTTTAATAGAGTTAGCGTTTCAAGACCGAAAAATCATTTCGGCGCGCGTTTCTGGGGACTACATATGTAGTATATAAATTCACATAAGAATCATACAAGCATTAAGATCCAGCTGGACCGTTTAAGGCTTTGATTTCAAGATTAAAAGAAAATGGAGTAACATCAAATTACGATTTATTTTCGAATATCCTACGTGTAATTTGTTATTAAATATTACTTACTCAAATAAGCTGTTGCCTGTAATTAAATATTTTCATATTTGACTTGTATGTACATGCGTAGACACTTATGAATGAAGTTGCTAGATTTCGCATTTCACGGATCACGTCCGAGTTCCCACAAAAGTACCTTTATCCGCGTTTTCGGATCGTATTGATAGAAAGTGTGAAGAAAGTTGTGTAGGAACTCTTAAAAATTCCTCGCATCGCGGCGACTTCCGCGGCACGTTGAATCCCATATTTTCTCGGCGAAGAGCGAAAAGCGAGAGAGGAAGAGAAAAGCAAAAGAAAAGGAGAAAAACAAAAAGGAGACGGTGGTACATGAGAAGAGAGATGAGAAGGGAGGCGAAGGACCGCCAGGCGGTTGTTTTAATGAGAGTTAAAGCTCGAGAGTAAATGTCGAATAAATCATTTCGCCGGGGCGCTAAAGTGCATCCATCGGTCCAAAGGGGAGGCGCATCGTCGGACAACCCTCTTTATCTGTACATCGGCGACACGTGCGCAGATACAGAGAGACGGTGCGCGTTAGTCTGCGTGCATACCCGGGTCCTCGTAATAAAATACAGAAAAACGAGCGACGAATGTGAAAGGAGGCGAGCGGATGTTTTTTTGAGCGATTTTTTTTTTCATTTTCGTGCCCGTGCATCGCGCGCGATTAATATGCGTCCGTCGTGCCGACGAACTCGTGAAAAACGTCGTTTCCCCGCTTCTCCCGCGACACGGGGCTCATGATGACGTGCACCCGATGCGCGACGTGTGCATTACGCGGCCACGATAAAATTGCATACCGGAGTATTTCACCTCGTTCCTCGTTATGCGTGTGTGTTTTCAAACGAGGGCAATTAACATGCGCGCCGTGCGACTCCGCTCCTTTCCGGAATATTTCCAAATGCTTTCGCCAATTCCCGCTCGATGCCTCGGTCGGGATTTCGCGCGCGAGGAATTTATCCGATACACGAAAATGTTATGCAAAAGTGCGATTGAAATCGTAAAGGAAAGCGAGGAATTTTATGTCGAGAACTTTCAACAGCAGAAGAATTCTTATACCTCCGTGGAAAGAACAATTTTGCTGAAGCATAAAAATTCAGCCAGATACTGATCTGAAAATAATTTTATTGGACCATCCAAATAATTACGTAAGAAACCGAAGCATGATATGAGCAATGGTGCAAAAAGTTTTAACATTCCGGCAGTTGTATGAGCGTTCTATATAATTATTTGGATCTAGCTAAATTTGTTATAGATATTTCTGCAAAACCGTTTATTCTATACTGAGCAAAATTCCTATATATTTGAAAATAAACAAGTCAGAAGATTTAAATCATATCAACCAGAATTCTGGTTGTATTAATTAGAATTATAATAAATTCAATCAGAGAAAATTCTAATTTATCCATTTTCAACCAGAATTCTAATTAATTAATTTTTATACGAGGTGTTCCAAAAATCCACGATACTATAACAAGAGTTCTTAAAAAGTAAAAAAGTTATTTGTAAATTTTTATTTTAAGCAATAATTTTTTAGATAATAGGAATTTATACATATAAATATGTTTAATTACAGACTACGTTTAGTATTAATCTATGAATATCCTATATAGGGTAGCTAATTCATAAAAATCTCTAGGACTTTTCTTTTCCATGTACTACTCCACTTGAGAGAGATACGTCTTCAATTCGGCCACTTTTGACCCGACCATCTCGAGCTGACGCGTGTTTGTGTCACATCGCATCTGCTGCGAGTCATAACACGCGCGACGTACGGACGGACAGCGTAACGGGCCGTCCGTTAATTGGCAAACGCGGATGATCGATGCGTAACGTTACTCGACCGCGCGACTGTCCCCTGTCCTCACCCTGTGTGCACGCGTGGGTGCGCGACACGCGATGCAACCAACCCCTTCCGCCTCGCAATTCCGCGCGCACGCGGTACGATCCGCTCGCGAGTTATTGCTTTCATTAGCCGAACAATGAAACCAATTTGTGACGTGGTCTGCACCCCTCCCGCTTTCTGCTCCACATATGTTCTGCCTTCCTCTCTCTCCCTGTCTCGCTCTCTTTACATCTCCCTGTATTTCTCTCTCTCTCTCTCTCTCTCCTCCCCCCCTTCTTTGTCTTTACCTTATCTGATATCGAGACAGGAGACGACGTTTCTCGCCCGTCGACAGGTTGTCTCTGTCCTTCATTGTTCGGTGCGAGATGCATCGGGATGAGGATCCTGTCCCGTACAACCACTCTCAGGAGATTTGATTTAAGAGGGTGCGCGTACACGTAAAATCAAAGTCTTGTTTTGTTTTCTCAGTGTGTGATTGGCTCTCACCGGCGCGTGTCGAGATGCCTGCTCTTCAAACGAGATCGATATAGCGTAGTAGACCACCGTTTGTCTTCTTTCCGAGACTGTTTGTCATATCAATTTTCCGTGCGCTTGAGTAGACATTGATAAATCAAATCTTAAACGAAATCTCCACTGAGCTATATTTCGAGTTATTTTATAAACAAAGTTAATAACAAGTTGATGTTTTTACAATATTATTTTTGTAAACGCTCTGTAATTAATTATTTGTGCATAATGTTTGTTTATTTCTCTGTTTATCAGATCCATCAACTATTCGAGTATACGTATATAATATATATATATATATATATATATTATGCAGTTCTTTAAACATTCGTTTGTTGCAAAATACATTTCAGGCATTGGTTTAATATCTGTTCATCATTTTCGCTCTACTTATTTACTGTAATCGTAGTTGTACGTCGTTCGCCTATTCTCCCATCGTTTCTATCGGCTTTAAAATCAATATCGCTACCTATAGAATTCAAGATTCATGCTGACTCGACGGTTTCAATATATCAATAGCACTTCTTGTTATGCACGCGTTGGATAACCGTCTTTCCCTCTCTCACTCTCTCTTTCTCCCCCCCTTTCTCTTCCTTTCTCTGTCTCTCTCTCTGTCTCTCTCCCCCCTTACTTCCTACGATCCATGATATTCAATATTTACTTAGTTATTGCATATCATTTATTTTTATGTATGATATATTTGTTATATATCACACATAAAAGTCCTCTGAAACATACTTCTTTATGTCTTCGAAGCATTTTCTTCGACACACACACACACACATTACCATTTCTTCATCTAATACGGTCTTTATACACAACAGTATCGGTCTCTTTTCGCGCGCGTTCTCTCTTCTTGCTCTCCTAAAACGTGGGTGAATCGCGATTATGTTTGTTTTCTCATTTGCTAGCGAGATTCCATTTGGCTAATGAATACGAAACGTGATACGCGCTCGGCGATTGATTATTCCGTAATTGCGCCCGAACTGGTGGGCAGTAATCTGAGCTCGGCACATTTCGAACTGTAATTTTCCGTTTTGCAATTACGGCAAATTATCCGTCTCGTGAAACCGTACGCTCGATACGTGTGTATCCTTTATGCGATTTCGTTACGACGGATATGTGAGACTGACTGCGTGTGCTCCCCCAAGCGTGAAAATGGCGATCCTGCCGGTGGTGCGGAATCGATGCGACGAGTGCAACAAAGGTAACCCGCGATATTTAGTCATGCGTTTATGCCATTCATGTTTCTCTCGATTCCTCTGTATCCTCACATAACAATTCTAACCGCACTCTAAGCAAATAAGAACGTTTAACTTTTTTTTCAGCCTCTTTTTAACTTGCTGAAAAACAAACGGAGATATTCTACGAATTGTCAATATTAACTTTCAATAGTAACGTATGGGCAGTAGTTTTCATAACGTATGTATTTTTTTTAGTTGAAAATGTTTTACATCTCTTCTTTGAGGCGACAATTTAACTGGGCATTCTCAATACTTAACAAAATCCTTAGAAAGATACATTGGAAGTCTTTTAAGCGATTTTATAAAACTGAAATAAAATACAAAGGATGTACATTTTGTTATAAAAGTAACTAAAAAAAAAAGTAAGTATCGAGTAAAGTATTAAAAAATATGGAGACCGAAATTATTTAAGTATCCTCGACTAATTACAATTCATAATGCAATTTGTAATACAATATTATGGGTGGTACAGCCGGATTACAATTAAGCATCCACGCAACCTTTGTAACACATGGTTATTATCGGGGAATTTATTAATCGTCATTACACGCAAGCGCTACAAGGAATCACCCTAATCGTCCGACAACGAAGCGCAACCACCGGCGCGCGAAACGTGAATCTCTGACCTCGCGATGAAGTTTATTGCCCGGCCGGGCAATAAAGTTTTTATTTCGTATCTTTCTGTTGACCATATTGCGGTAGATCGTGCAGTTATGTCTCGTATGCCTCTCCCGCAGGAAACAGGTGTCCGCGTGTGTAGGTGTGAAGGACGGCTGAGAGTAATCGAGGATTCCCTCGGGGTAAAACCGAAGGATGAGCGAGTATATTAGATCGCGTGGTTTAATACGTTACGGGAACACGGTATTTATTAGTGTATACATGAAACGCTCGCCAAATATATGCAATGTATCAGGCAGTTCTCATCAAATTTTAGTCAATTTTTTTATATCGTTTCACGAAGCTAGGATCTTCTCCAATAAATTTAGAAATGATAGAATATTTCAACTACATACCGAACGTTGAATGTAGCAGAAGGGAAATGAGGTTAAATCTTCTTAATTCGCCACAAAGATGATAAATCACCTCATCATTGTCTGCGACTGAGGCTCGCAAACTTGTGTTTTATCGTCGCTTCAAATACAATGAACGATGTAATGAGCTTTCACGCGCCTAGCTTTATTGCCCAAGCAAGTAATAAAGCTTTTATTTCGCGAGTTGCTCGTTGTGCACAGGTGCCGACGCGCGGGACTTCGAAAGCAATCTAGGATCCCCGTGGGATGGGACTGCCGAAGGATGAGTGAGTATATTAGACCGCAGGGTCTAATACGTTATAAGCCGTATGTATTTACTTGCCCCCGCGTCCCCTTTCTCTATGTACTATGTGCAGCGTGTTATCCTGCGGGAGCTCTCCGAGTCGTGGTCGAATCTTGATCGAATTGTAATTCGGATAACGTTCGTAAATCTGCTCGCTTCCCAACGTTTTAGACGTTACTTAGCCGGAAATTGTGAAATTTTGTCAGAAAAGGATTTTATCAGAAAAGGACTTTTGATCGATTATCTTGTTAATAGCCTCCAAAAACGTTGGTATATTTTTACACACTTGGAAGATGTGGGTTTTCTAAAGCAAAGGATCTCCTTGAAAGGCATTGAAGCGTCTCTTGACGGGAGAAGTCAAAGGATGAGTGAGGATATTAGATTGCTGAATTCGCCGCGGTATATGGCAGAATGCAAATGTGTGTATACGGGTGTGGGCGAATGTGTGTACTGCCGAATATGCGACCGCGTGTTTACATGAGTCTGCGTAATATACGTACGGTTGGAATTAATTAAATCTGATTTCAGGCAATATTCGGGAAACCGATCTATCTTATCGTTGCAACATTTGCAACACATATAAACTATGAAGTAAGATGTATATTACATGAACAATATTGACGTGCAAATTTTATAAAGCCACTCAATTGTCATAATTATTTATAAAAAATTACATGCCACCAGTTTAATAAAAAAAAAAAAAAAAACATTTCATAACGATAATACTACTTTAATACAGGTGTGACAGCAGAAAAAATATAAAATAAAAGAAATATCAATTTTAAATTTTAATTTTCGAAATAGCCGAACTTTTCTCGTGACTGTGTGTATGTGTATGTGTGATACCAGTTTTATTTTAAAAATTGTGCTATATAATACATTTACATAAAAAAACAACGAAATACGATATGCATACATACATAAAAATATTTTTGTGTTAAATATAAATCCACGAAAAAAATTCAACCCCGTAAAATATAAATACAAATATATGCATGTCGGAAAAATATTACTGTTTCGTTCATAAAATATTTTTTTAGCAATTTTCCAATTAATTCTGGAAGTACACCAAAAAGAAGACGCGAAAGAAACTTTTTGACCAAAAGAAAACTTGCCTACAAAAAGAATTTAATGATATAATTCTCGCTCTCCCATCTCTCTCACTCTCTCTTTCTTTCTCCCTCGATTGCGTGCTGCTCGTGACATGCTCAATGTGGAAAAGAAGTGAAGGTCGTCCGAAAGGAGTCGGCAATCGCCGAGAAAGGGAGGAGTCGAAGGATGAGTGAGTATATTAGACCGCAGGTTCTAATATGTTATAAGACATACGTACACGCGTCCCATGTTTGTCCTCCTTCCTACGCAACTAGGTGCACATAGGCCAAGCTACATACATAGCATTTACTGCACACACGCATAGCCGATCGGTGTGGTGGATTAATATATATACACACGTGGCACATACTCGGGATAATAAATATCCTTCGTCCGAGTCAGCATCGGCTCGCTTGATCTTTCATAGCCGCTCGTAAAGCCCCCTCGGGGTGGGCCGTAAAATTTGTCGGGTATTTGAAATATCTCAAGTCCTCCCCCGAAAACTCTTTTCGACCAAGGATTCTCTTCTTGTGGTGCAAAAATTTCGTGCGCAAATCTGCGCTGAATTTCATGTCGCTTTCCCGATGTGCAATGATGCGATAATAATATGCACAGATGGCACTTCATATCCGCGCATTAAAATTCTTTTAATATCCGGATTTTTGAATTAATTTTAGAGAAAATATTTTGAAGCGTTAAACAATTATATCATTTATCTATATGCATAAATTGGAAAATTGAAGGAATTTTGTGCAACATTAGGTTAAAAAGATTAAATAAAGCTTATTCTTTAATCGCAAGAATTTCAATTTAATATTAGTTATAAAGATAAATTTAATGTTAAAGATGTAATAAGAGAGAGAAAAATGTAATATAGTAAATTAAATTATCATTGACGAAAAATCGAACTAATATCAATCAGACGATCCGTAAAAAAAGAAAAAGAAATCTGAAACGCCCTGAAATTTTCTATATCGGAAATACGAAGGCTCCTTTGATCCTCCGAGAATCGTGACAATCAAAGAAACTCTTACGGAAGTTCGAGTAGCAACGCGCGAAGAAATACTCTTGGGAAAATTGTGGATAGCTTATAGTTATAACAATATATATCGTTTATCCTTTCCCTTGGAGGATATTGATACGTAGGAAGTGAACGAAATCGGAGTAAATAATTTGAGAGAAGTTGTCCGTATAAAAAAGAACCATAAAAAGTACAATAAATAACTTTCTTCGAGGCATATGAGATATACCTGCTTTATATCATTTACTTTATGTACGTAATAGAGATTACAAGAAAATGTATATGTTGAATTTATATCAATTGATAAAAAATTTTATTTTATTAAATTTTTTTTAAGTTATAGTATGTCGCATTCCTATATTTGCATTTATAAATTAATAATAGCATAACTTATGCATCCACAAAAATGGAAAATTCTTAATTTTATGATATTAATTGTGTTTTTATACAAAGAATTGTTTAATATATACACGGAAAGAACGGTTTTGCTAAAGTATTTAAAGTTTCGTCAGATACAGTTCTGGAAATAAATTCTATTGGCCTATCAAAATAATTATGTAAGACGCTTAAAATGCAAGTTAAGTAGGATATCAAAACATTTTGTAGAATTGCTCATCATGCTTAAGTTTTCTACATAATTATTTTAATGGCTCAATTAAACTATTTTCAGTATCTATCTAAATTTTTAGATACTTTAGCAAAATTACTCTTTCCGTGCGAGCATCGTCTTAAAGAGATGTTCGATCGTTAATGGTTCCTACATAGAAACGAATGGGTGGCTTTCCTTTCGAGATATCACCTCGAGAAGCGAATGTAAACCCGATGCTCGTTCACTTTCCCTCATCGAGACGAGAAGTGGCCGCAGGGGTGAAATCAGAATGCGTGCGTAAGGGCGATCGCACCGGGAAATTAGCGAAAACGGCGCGCAAGCTACTCGCAGAACGGGACGGAGGGATAGAAAGGGGCGTTCTGACGAGAGCGCATATTTGTCCCCGGGGGGTACTTACGATGGGGAGAGACTGGCAAATTTTGACCCTCCCAGTTACTCGATTCGCTCAGCTATGAGATCCCGAATCTCCCGAGTTACCACGCCCGAGAACATCGGACCGAGCCGTGATTTCGATAGACTGGGAAGAGCGATGGACGATTACGTGATCGGATTACGTGGACGCTCTGTACTCGGTTACACCGTCGACCGAGGTACACGACCGGAAGGTACGTGATGGAAGGAAGGAAGTCAAACGTCGCCGCCATCGTCGTGCGACGTGTGTGGAAACGGGAGCAGGACGAATAGATGTTTTGGAAAGCAACGTCCAGAAGAGGCGTTCAAAAATTAGACAGAAACCCTCAGTAAAATATTTTACATTTTATAAATATATGCCGAACGAAAGAAGAAAAGAATTATAGGATGATTTAAGATTAAGAAGCTATCGTCTATTTTTCGTTTACATACAATTCTTTTTATCTTATATAGAAAAAAACATTTTTCTTTCGAATTTTCTCTAATTTAACCGAAAATTCTATAAGAAGGTAACATTCCTGTGTAATTATTTTTTTGCTTATACAGAATCATAGAAGACCATGAGGACTATAGGGACGAGCTATAATTCTACGGTATAATGTTATCTCGACGGATTATCGGTTCAGCATCCGGTAACTCTAATCGCGACAAATCTGTCGTTGGTCCGACGTCCCCACTTCTCCTTCCGCCAGATTATTATCTCATTTCGTTAGCTAGCGGCGCTTCATTATTGCCGGTAATAAATCAGTCATTCCTGTCGGATCGATCGTCATCGAATTTCGATTGCCGCCGATCAACTACCTGCTTCTTCTAATTTTATTAGACGCCACAGGCTAACATCCTTTTCCCTCCGGTATAATTTTCTGAAGAAACGAAAAACTTTTTAATGAGATAATAAACTACCAATAGAGAGAATTCATAAATGTTTTATGTCTTATTCTATTTTAGAATACTTTTTCATTTTATTGAAAATAAATAAATTAACACAAATGATTTGAAAAAAGTATTTAAAATCCATCATATACTATATCTAATTAAATATTATTAAAAAATAGAGTAAATCTAATTTTTCTGTTATTTAAAAATATTCATCACATGCAGATAATAGTATAATTAATTGCAGAATTGGTATCATAATTGTTAATATCTTCGTCACGTTACGAATTATCCA
This sequence comes from Trachymyrmex cornetzi, assembly GCF_001594075.2. Lineage (NCBI taxonomy): Eukaryota > Metazoa > Arthropoda > Insecta > Hymenoptera > Formicidae > Trachymyrmex > Trachymyrmex cornetzi. The sequence continues at coordinate 1,971,986 of NW_017295784.1, forward strand.
TAATTGATGTTTGTATTAAAGTATGTAATACGCATCTCATAAATAATAATGTCCTATTCATATTAAATAAATCTATCCCCCATAAATTACTTTACATAAATCGATAATTTGCGCACTCATTTGTTTCTCACAGAACATCTTGTCGCGTATTTTTTCCATATTTTTTAAATAGCGATCGAGAAGCACACTTTAACACTTTAACACTCGCTCGGTACGGTATCGAATAAAAAAAATGATGGCTGTCAATAATTCCTATTGCTTTTATTTAACAAAATCGCTGAAATTTGCGCAGAATTTATGCTACAGATTCTTTCGCGGAACACGTGTTCCATATACGCGTGATAGCGAGCATCATATTAGGTATCGCGACCGTGTATAGGTGTGTTTGTACTAGTAAACACAAACCACGAGTAACGTATGATGCCCGTAAATTTATCGAAGCGTTAGCGTCGTAAATTTTCAGAGTAAACGCGGTCCATCATCTCGATCTGGCTTGCACGCAAATGCGCGGGCGCTTATGGTCGCAATTTGCACCTACCAATTGGATGGAAACTCGAGAGACAAACTGCCTCGATTGCAATCAAGGTATGTGCTCCTGCCGTCAAATAACGTATTTACCACTTTGTAATGTCGTTATTAGTCCCTGTTCCAGCGTGTTGATTTTATAATAATTGACTGCACATATCAAGAATTATTATTACGTCACGCGGAAACCAAATGTGTTTTCATAAAATCGTCGAGTGTTATAATTTGCCGCTTATTTAAGAATTTAAGGAATTTATCACGCAGAAATATGGGAATTTATGAATTTACAATTGTTACAAAATTTTAAGATATTTGTCATTTTTAACTCAAGTATATTTCAAAGTCTGGGGGGTAATGCAACATTTCGATAGCATAGTTACTTGAAACTCTATAAATTTATTGAATCAAATATAAATTATAAACATTTTCTGCAAAAATCAATATTTTTTATTATTACCTGTAAATATAATTTTCTATCAAAAGTAAAGTAATTGATCTTTAAATTATTTGACGATAAATTTACGGGCGTCGTTAAAGGTAAATTAATTCACATTCTAACCGTGTGCTATTCATGATTCGTTAGAAATACATTTTATGATTACAATAGCGATATACGTGACATTTTCGAGACGTGAAACACGCAATGAAAAGTATTTTACAATGAAAATTAATTTGTTTGCATTGTATTCATAAATCGGTGGTGAAATTCACTTCTCTTCACTGAATTAATTTGGGCGCGGCCGGGGAACTTTCGACGGGATAACTTTTAGCTGCATAAGAAGCATAAACCACGAGATGGAAGCGAGATGTAAAATCTGTTTGCATTATATCATCTCGGAGATAGGTATGGGTCCGATCGGGTTGTTATGAGTTTTGCGAGCCCTTCTCCTACATGAACGACTGGTCGTTATCCGAGTAGCTACGCTCGAGTGTGTTGGCTGCGTTTACACAGTAAATATATCAATGAATTTACGATGCGCCCTGATCCCTAATGGCCCCACAAACAGATCTTCGTCGGGGAATGCGTTTTCGTTCCGTGCTTTCGTTCTCATCGTACGACGATGGCGCGTATTCAAGGCTCATCTTCGAATGTCGGGTGATGCCAGATTACGGCAAACGATCGAGTAATATCGAACGAAAGCTCTCATCTCTCATTCGGTCGACACGGGATCGAACATTTCCATTGCTTGGATCTGGTTTTCGATTGAGCGCAGTGGACATTTCATCTGCGCAGACGATGCGGAAAATTCGGGAAGCGATTTCGGCCGGCTGAGCGAAACAAGAGTGCATTTTAATTGGACGAATTCGAATATATATATATATCAGCAATTTTAAATGCAAACTAATTGACCCATCTACCGTCCACGACAATCGTACGTGAGTGACAATGATTTATAGCATCGTATTTTTTTTGCACTATCTACGAACAAAAGTACAGGAAACTTATACGTGCACCGATTGGTTTGAATTTGAAGGCTCGAGGTAGGGAAAAAACGTACACTTTTTCGTAGCAAAAGAAATGTAAATATTGTAGTTAGTGATTATATGTTAAATTTCATTCGTGACGTATAACTAAATAAAACGATTTTACACAACCAAGTTGAAACGCGGATTCTCAAATATTGTCGTAATGGATTGATTACATTTCGTTTGGATAATTAAATTTATTCTGTTAATGACTTTTATATTCTGTTAATGACTTTTACACATTCATTTCTGAAAATGATTATTTAAAAATATATTTGATCCTTCCAATTTATTTAAAATTATATATAATACGTAACAACATTTTCTGCTCACAGGATAATCTATACGTTATATTAATATTTGTAACAATATGTCTTTTACGAAAATATAAGAATCCTAATATTAATATTATCATATTTTAATAAATTTATGAAAATATATTCATAAATTTATTAAAATACGATACATTATAACATTGGGATTTTTATACATATATATTATCCACGTCTAAAATCTAGCACTTATAAATGACACTTCTTCGCAACAAAAGAATTAGGCTGTTGCAAAATTAAGATAAATGTGATAAAAGTATTTGCATTGTATCTCGAACCTCCCCGCACCCTGTATACTTCCTGGAACGAATCGCGAAAGTGCATTAAAATCTCGAAATCGCCACTCGTTTCATTTCGTCCATTTCCTACGGTCGATGCGTCTGATTCCTCCTCGGCGAAATACGTTGCTCGTTACGCCTACTTTTATTTGTATACAACACCGAGCGGATACGAGGCGTCGATACTTTTTTTTTTTTTTTTAATTTCATTCGCTCCGCTCCACGATAGCGGTGGCAGCGCGAGAAGACCGGGAAGCGGAAAAAGGAGCTACAAGCGCAAAGCCGAAGCAGCATTAGCTTTTAGCACGCTGGTGCGGGAGGGAGAAATAAAAAGCGGTAAAAAAGCGCGATGCAGCGGGAAGAGGGGGAGAGGCGTATAGAAGGAGGCGAAAAATCATTTGAAAATTACCATCGCGCGGCCATTAGCCCGGACGACGTCCTGAATTTTTTACCTAGAGGTTTTACCGAGCGACAGCTCGGTCCACCCGCTAGTAAAAAGCGTATCCGCACGGTCTCCTTTGCTTCTCGCTGTGTCTTTTATAAAACGACTAGTTCGCGATTAATCTTCAATAAGAGTCGCGATTTTCACGGTGTTTAACACTTTTTCAAATAGAAAAGTACGTTTCTGCCTTATTGATATTAATAAAGGATGTATTAATATAATAATTAATGATAGTTTTTTTGTATACAACTGAAGAGATTTTTTAAAACGTTTTGTGTATTGTGTGTTAATATTTATATGTCATATTTGTATATATAAAGAGTTAATTTTTTCCAATAATTAATTATCTTAAATCTTAGTGTGTCATGAGATTTTATTAATTGTCGTAAAATACAATTAAAGAATGAGATATAAATTTCACGTTAAAATTTCGCCAAATTTTTGAAAAATATTTATAGAATACTGAAACAAGAGAGATTCTTCTTACTTTAGTCTCTATTAATATCCAGTAGTTCTGAGACATTTTGTAAAGTTACATCCGATAGACGCTTTAACCATCAGATTAACATACGCGGCATTTTATCTTCCGTTATTTGAACATCGATCACGCGATGTCGAACACGATTTTTCACGGCGTCGAATCGCGGTTATCGCTGTGGAACATACGACGTTAGAGATAAAGCGTCATTTCATTTATACAGTCTCTCGTAATGATCTGTTAGTTTGGACGTGAAAGGCGCGAGGAAGAATGTTTTTTTCTTCCCTAAAACACGATAGCGACACGAGTGCAATGAACGAAAGCCGAAACACTTAAGGGCTCTAATCAAGATCGTAAATATCTTTACTACTCGCATAGTTTCTTTTTCCGATGTGAGATTGAGAAATTTTGCTTTAGCAATCATGTGGCCCTTTATCGCTGTCTCAGGCCTTTAAGAATTTTTTTCATCATATAAGTGAGTATGGGAGCCAGAGATTACGAGACGAGATATACAGGGTGACGGATGGATCTCTCTTTCCGTTTGATAGCTTTTTTTCGATTAGATACATCGCATGCGAACGATTTACTGCGACCCGATCAATTCAACAGTTAAATCATCCATGCTGTCCTTAAATATAAACGTTTTGAAGTTTAAAGCGATCGTTTGGTAAAAGTACTAAGCCAAAAAAGTCACAAACCATGTTTGTAAAAAAATACAAAATTATTACGTTATCATTATGCATGTATTTTCAATCGAATTATTCATTAAAATTTAAAAGAAACTTTTAAAAAATTTTACAGTGATATAGATATTATTCGATCACTGTTACTAGATTCTACACGCGTAGTCAAGATCTACCCCCGGTGCTTCCATTAATAAGTTGACACATACAGTTTTCCTGTAAGCACGCTGCTTTCCAGTCGACCAAATCTATCAATAACGTAACAACGTTTATGCGCTTTAGGGATGGCTGACAGTCCGGAAGAGCCCTGGTAATACCTGCTATCCATCTGCAGGCTGTGTCCCCTTCCTGGACTGCGAATCGACCCATTGTTGTCCTCGAATAACAGGCTTAATCTCCCCACAATTTCTCGAATCGTCCCTTTTGCGTCTCTCCCAGTCACCCTCTCTCCCTCCCCCCTCTCTATCTCATATATATATATAAAATGATATTCCTCTCTCTCTTTCTCCCTCCCTCTCTCCCCCCCCCCTCTCTCTCACCTCTATCCCCTACCTCACATACTACCACACATCACTGACATGTATCCACGTGCGCTTGCTCGCATAAAATAATATACACAATGCATCGGGAATCGATGCTCAAATTACGAGAGCAGGCGCGAGAGCGCTCGTCCAGAAAATTGCAGCTTATTTTCGCCCGATCATCGTGGATGGGGGGGGGGCATTCGTTGCCGTCCTGTGTTCGAGCGTTTCGACACGGGCTCTACGGCCCCTGACGAATCACTAAACTCTTCCTCCCTCTCTCAACACCGCTAGCATCCAGAATACGATCAAGGTTTCCCTGTTCTTCTGCCTGTCTGTCCTTATCCCTTCTTGCCGATCTTCCTGCTCGCGACATACCGTGCGTTTTGCGCGACAGGCAATGAATTTGTATCGTAACACTGGAAAATCGCTTTTATTTCACAGTTATTTCGAAAACTGTTCGAATTGCGATAGCCGGTTTGGTGGTGTTAGTAATGTGTCGCTTCGTATCCCGCAGGGGTGACTAATTATGAGCCGCAGCCATTTGGATTTAGCGAACCGAGCGACAGTCCCAAACTCAATACGCTGCGGGCACACATGTATTTACACACCGTAGATGCATATCTACATAATATATACCCTGAGAAAAAAATGCCGTTGATTCAATTAAAGTCTGTATTACGGGCTGTCACTGACACAAGTGATTAATTCATGTATATTTTTATTGGCATAAAGGCATAAATTATTATTTCAATAATCAAGGCCTTTACGCAATAAAAATATACATGAATTAATTACTTATGTTAGTGACGGCCCGTAATATAGACTTTAATTGAATCAACAACATTTTTTCTCAGTGTATACACGGTTTTGGAAAAGTAAAAATAAGATACAAAATCACATTTTCGCCCTGAGGAAAAAGTTACATGATTGATAGCTAAAAGTCGAACACATTAATGTATAAAATTCAGCAAAAAAAGCTTTATTAAGTATATAGTCTATAAGAAATTTAGAAAATAGAACTGACCAATGCGATGCGTCTGGCGTTACGTTTGTGACATTACGTTCTATAAAGAAAGAATTATACCGCTGTTCAGTGAATAACCGATGACTCTCGTTCAAGTTTTCAGTATAACAAAAAACCGCCGTCTCGATGTTTCATTTTCTTTCGAAATGCTAATATAGAATATTCGCTAATATCGATGTTCCATCACAGCGTGATTATCAGAACCGTTACTATGGCTAAATTGCATGGGCAGTATTAATTTTGAAAAACACCGAAGTCTAAATGGAAGCCTCGCGCTTCCACGCACGACAGATCGAATATAAATCACATCTAGGACGAGCCAAGCCGAAGTTAATGAATCGTGCGTTCCGGTCTTTAGATGCGGCAGCGCGCATACTTAACGGCGATCGCTGTAAGAGACGAAGGCGCGGCTCCTCGTCAGAGAGACGATCCTAATTTGTGCTCCGGGCCTTCGCTGCCTTCGGCCCTATGCTCCGCCGCTGGCATTTCCTCTTCACGCTCGAAAGGCGCGCGCGCCGCGCGCCGTCCATTCGTTTCGCTGACATTCGCGCGCCCCGAGAAAAAGATCTACGTATGCGCGAAGTCGCGTTATAGAGACGTCATTAAATACCGCGATATCGACGGTGTTTGCACCGCGTTTTAACCGCTTGTCCGCAACCAGCTTTCCAGGCCATTGTTTCGCAATGACAACCCGCTCGTAGCCGGAATCTTTACGGCCGCGGGTATTAACGGGTATTTCTATGTTTCGATTCGGCCGACCGGAAACGTGGAACGCGATGTGCGTTCGCGACTTGTAACAGCGTTAAAAATGGCGCCGGGTACTTTATTGGCCATGTTCGGCGTGGATAAAAGGCGGAGAATAAACGGCTGGCCGGTCGCGGCGTGTCGCGCGATTTTGCGCGTTTAAATAGATTATCGCGAGATATACACTGCGAATTTTTTCGTGCGACGGCCCCGACGCTTTCAGGAATTTCCATTACACCGTGCATGAGTTCATAATATATCGAAGAAACTTAACTATCCCTCTCAAATTAGTTTCAATCTGCAGAATAACTTTTTGCATTCAAAACTTGTGTAATATTGCAGCAAGTTTTTTTTATTATAACGCAAACTTACGATTATACCTGAAAAAAATTATGTATTAACAATATTAAACAACAGGCTAATTAAAAGGAATCTTTTGTTTAATTAATAACAGTATTAATGAAACAAATAACAAATATTTAAAAAAGCAAGAGCATGTATTTGTGATGCATTTCTTTCATTAATACCGTTATTGGATGAACAAGATTGTTTTTAATTAGACTGCTTTTGTTACGCTGTTAACACCTTTTGCCAAATATAAAATGTATTTCTTTAATTACATTCCTGATTATAAAAATTCAGGTAAAAATGAATGGTAACTTCACTTGAGTTTGTTTTTCAAGTGCAGACTTCACAGATATTTCTTAAAAAGGGTAGCCCCATACCCTTTTTTATAACGGAATAACTTTCTGATTAATGTCGCGTGTACTTGTTATCACCCACACGAAGAGTACGGATGGCACTAAAGTGCGTAAAAGCCGCTAATTTCGTGACACGATATAAATAGAATTCGCGATTGCTCCACGTCGGAGACAGGCGTCTGCTTGCTTTTTTCTTCATCTTCCGGTATTATTATCTCTCCCGTGTCTCTCGCGTGCCATCACAAACATGCACACAGATAAGACCGAACATCACATGCGTCCACACGTGTGTATATGGCCCACCATGGAACATTTTAGATGCGACAGAGGAAGAAAGACAACCGTACGTGTAATTCCTTACACGACGATTCGACGCCTCTGTTTCTCCTCGACACCCACGCGTGCACACGCTCTTATGCAAGTGGGTTATACTTGGTGTGTCAGAACGTGCGATACCGCCCGCCGAGGGAACGATTTCTCCGATAGTTGATAATTAGAAAAATCCTTGGGGAGAGACATTTGAAAATCAAATACGTGAAAGCTTTTATATAGTTTCCTGGCGTTGCCGTCTTAATCGTCGTATTTATCGAGTTGTTTGCTCGCGATTTATCTGATAGCGAATTCGGTCACTTGCATTACATTAGATTAGTGCATACTAATAGCTGTTATACATGAAATTAGCAAAATGAAATGTAAAAGCAGGCAAATATTTTTAACCGTTAAATATTCAATAATGATATTGTATTATTTAACAGAATATATTATTTCACTTTTTATTTAAATGTATTATTTTATTGTCAAAGTTATATTATGTTGCCACTGTATTTAGATACTTAATAACAGTAACCTTTATAATATAAAGGAACTAATCCAATGTAGTGCGAATAATCGAATTCGCCATAATTCTATTTTAGTCTTCGACATAATAAAATTTGAATCGCACAAGATTAGATTGTATACTACAAAGATGAGTAGATTTTGTACCGTGGATCAACTACTCGAGCTCCTACGCATCTTCCTTCACTTTCTCCCTGGGGCAGAGCGACCTTTTCACCTCCAATCTGTCACCAATACGGTCTACTAAGAATGAATAAATCTTTTAAATTTATGAATGGTATTCTATCGACGCGACGGCACGGAATGCGGAAATGTCTGACGAAACGCATTCATTTTTCACTTCGGGACGTTGCAAATCGTGTACGGCATTTTATATTGTTATCTTACGAGCTCTTTCTTTCTCTCCCTTATTTAATCCTCTTTACCAGACACCGTTCCGTGAATTCGCACCGATTAATTCAGTAGCTCGGCTTTCGCTCGTTTCAAAGGAAACCCGCGTGAATTCCAGTTCGCAGGTGGCTCTCTTAAAAATACAGGATCGTGCCGGGAATCGTATTTCGCCCTATCGATTTGTTTATCCGCGGAGAGTGTAATCGTGTGCTCTCTCCTTTTTTTTCCCCCGTCGCGTCGTTCGAATCGATGCGATCGCCTCTGGGCCGGGTTGTGATTATACGAACCAGTACATATTTATGCACTCACACGTAATCGAGTGCGCACGTGGATGCATCCGAAGGATCTATATGATATTTATGGGAGAAAGCTAACAAGGTTTAAGCTTCCGCTCTCAATTGTCTGACGGTTTACGAATAACTTAGGTAAATAATTAATTGAGTAACGAGAGTAACAATTTAAGAAGAACATAAATCGTGATAAAGTCAAAATAGCTTCCAAATAATTACTAAAAGTCATTTTTTAATTACAATTTATTTTATAAACAGCATTTTGATGTTGTAATGATTTGTTATTCTGCTAAACGCTCAGAATATAATCGCAAAATGATCTTGTTCAGAAATACTCGATAATGCGTTGAAATTATATTATGCGTTATCGAACGTGATAAAAGATAGTTTTTTAACGAAGTCAGATTTCTGGGATTTCAAATGCTAATTTGATAATATGGATAATATTTCCAAAAAACAATTAGATAATGTCGGATTATCAAAAATTCATTTCCTGCAAATCGCGTGTGTGCACGACGAACGTGCGTGGAAACATAGTGGAAGGAACTCAAGTGCTCTCTTGCGCATATATTTTTAACAGCCATTAAGAACATGATGCCATATGCCGTCATGTTGCCGCGATTATTTGAATTAAGCGTTGTGTCATAATAAAAGTTGATTTTTCACAAGCTTCTTCCCACTTTAATATTAATGCTTTCTCTTTAGAGAAGATGTATACTTCTGAATTCTTCTTTTCGATGATCATTTTTATTTGATAAGTTCTCATTTTGACCTCACGAGCTATCACTTCAAAATTATCCCGGTGCAAATATTTAAATAGTTAAATGTTTAAATATTTAAACATTTAACATTTAAACGTTTAAAATTCAAAGTTGGATTTTCTCGATTTATTTATTTAAAATAATTTTATTCCTCTTGAAACACAAAAATATGGCATAAGTGGCAAATTTGGCATACAATGTTTATGTAAAATTTAGTATCCTATAATAATGATAAGCAAAATTAATTTGGAATGTAAGAAGCAGAATATTCGGCATCAATTTGTATTATGAAGAATTAAATATTTAGTTTAGTATATAGCCTTGCTACATGTTGTGGCGTACAGCACGCTATTATTTATGTAATAAAATCGTCGACCTATACCGCGACGATGAAATCACTGTGCTACCTGTTAAGGGTCCTCTACATAGAAGTCGTAGGACGGTCGTGGAGTCTTAAGTCGTAGGAAACTGACCAATTCCAATCGAGTATTCTCCTTGTATTTAATTGTGATTGGTTGGTTTCCTACGACTTAAGATTCCACGACCATCTACGACTTCTATGTAGAGGACCCTTTACCATTCGCACAACACTCCAGTAAGAAGTAGTATGTATAGCGCTCCGGATTTTTATTTTTCGAGATACGACTGCTAATAATTAATATTCAGCAGTTTACATGTGTAATTAACTTTGAGATTAACGATATGTAAGCATATTCCACGACCGTCTACGACTTCTATGTATAGAGGACCCTTTACCATTCGCACGACAACACTCTAGTAAGAAGTAGTATGTATAGCGCTCCGGATTTTTATTTTTCGAAATACGATTGCTAATAATTAATATTCAGCAGTTTACATGTGTAATTAACTTTGAGATTAACGATATGTAAGCATATCGAGATAATAACAATAACGTATTAAAGCAAACATTACTTATTCATTTGAAATAGAATATATACGCGATAGAATGCACGAATTACAAATCACTATTTTATCACAATTAGTAGCATTCTTTGATGCTTAGAATCAAACAAATCGTATTACATTGTGTGAATTTGAATATAATTTATCTATTACTTTTCTCAGATTGAGAATGAGGAATAAGACGCGAATGACAGAATTAAATATTTCAAAAGTAACAAAAAGTCGCAATGTGTCAATCTTTTATTAAAAATATTGTGTACATTGCTCAAATTTCATGTAATACAAAATTATTGCAAATTAATAATCGCTTATTGTAACACAATTAAAATATCTAACAATAAGATATACAGTGAGTGCAAAAAGTATTCGTACAGAGAAAAACTATTTTTAAAAAGTAAGTATTATCCAGCGAGAAATGAGTCATCGAATTGATGTCGAATCGATATCGATACGATGATTTCAACACCAATTTGACGTTTAATTGACGATCATTTCTTG
>NW_017295784.1:1984444-2095159 GCF_001594075.2 Trachymyrmex cornetzi
ATTTCGGATCTATCTGAATGATATATCTAGATAAATTTTTAGATACTGAGTAAAATCATTCTCTTCGTGTAAAAATCCAACGACGGGGAAGCTAACGTACCTTCGTCGCCATTCTCGGATCTATCTGAATGATATATCTAGATAAATTTTTAGATACTGAGTAACATCATTCTCTTCGTGTAAAAATCCAACGACGGGGAAGCTAACGTACCTTCGTCGCCGATTAAATTGAAAGTGAACGAACCGCAGCCGGTTCGTCGCGTCGCGCGTTTGCTTCGGGAGTGCCGTTAAAGTTATCGGACTAATGGACTTTTTAACCAGACAAAACCCATTCGATGGCATTCTAGTTCGACGGTGGAATCATATCTTTGATGTTTCGACAGGAAAGCGAAACTCTCATTGAGACGTTGCTGAGGTGGTCACGGTCACTGCAACGCTCTCACGCCAAGTGCTCCGGGCACAAGGTGAGGTCGGCTGCGTAATGTCACGCACTTCGCAGTGCGTGTTCGCGCGGTTTAGCAGCTATTGTTGCTGTCGATTAATTGAGGACACCTTCTGTCTGTCGGCCAACAGTTCGGCCTTTAGCGGTAAGAAGCGATCGATTGACTCGGATTTGTCTCTGGGCCTGGTATTCTGTAACTTGAGTTATGCAGTCATTATGAGCACATAACGATTGCAAAACGAGTTACAGAATTCCGCCCTGATGGGTCGCTCAAAAAGGAGTTGTATAACTCTGGTCAGGTCTAGTAGTCTGTAAAAGGATTAGCTCGTGACGAGGGGTTGGAACCCATTTCTTGAATTGTCTAAATTGTTAGACAATCGGCAATGGTACCAATTTTTCTCTTATTAGAGGCGCTTGTCACGTCTACCAATCTCTTGGGAGCTCGTGGTACAGCACCACTTGTGTCTCACTAGAACTAGCAGTTAGGGAGTATGATTGAGTCAATTTTAAACGTGATTTTGCGTAAAACAGAGGTGATGGACTCGGAATCGGATCGATTTCGTCTTCTTTCGTGTGGGGCTTAACTCTTGTTCAGCATTCATCGTGTTTCGCATGTACTCGTCGACGTGCGGTGTTGATTTCACCGATCGAAATAGCAATCCTATAATCATGGGTTTTGTAAACGTGGAATGCCGCAGTGTCGCGCGAAAGACTTTTATAAATAATTAGTCCGCGCGCGATTATAGTGTATTATTCGCGAGTGTTTATCGCGAGTGTCCTGTGCGAGAGGATGTCAACCCAATTCTGAGAGGAGGAGGTCTGGGAGAGGCATCGGGCACCGGCGGAGCAACCTTGCGGTAAATATTACGTATTTTTTTGCTTATCTAAAATCAATATCTTTCTGTTTATTCTTAAACCGTTTTATTTTACAATGATTTAAAAATGATAATTAGAAAAAAGGATTCCTTTAAAATTACTTTGAAATTTTAGAAAAATTATTTTTAAGCTTTCTTAAATAAAATATATAATTATTTTTATAAATATTTAACTCAATGATGAATTAAAAAATTCAATGCTTATAAAAATTATATATTTCGAGAATTATATGATTATTTTCAAGAGAACTTTGCGTTTAGTAAATATTTTTTAATATATTGATTGATTTTTTCTGCTCTGTTTTAATTTAGATTTTATATTCTTTTTGTTACATAATCATCGTAGCGACGTTGCAGGTGTAACTCCGCTGTTGTGCATCGGGTCGGTGAGTAATGAATTAACGTTTTGAGGTAATGGATATGTGTGATAATTTTATTAGTAATTATATACATATCTAGATACATGTACGTATCAATTTAATATTATATAATAATATATAAATATTATAAACAAGAACACAGTATTCCATACATCCATTGCTTTAAAATGGATAAATTTTAATAGATTAAGATAAACTTGCAAATCCTGAGTTGATAAATCCTAAATGTCTCTTTACTGCTGAATATATTATGCATACAAATTTAATTTAGTATGCATACGAAGATACGTTCGAATGCATACATTATATACAAAGGTAGAATTTTTCGAGAAATTGAGAGTACCATGAGGATAACAAAATATTATTTACTAACAATTATATTGATGGTTTAATAATATTTTTTAGTCAATATTAGAATCGAGTATATAAAAATTTATTGAATTTTTATGTTTATATATTTTTTCACAAATATGAGCATATAAGAAATAAAAGATAAGTAAAATACATTGACTTTTTAATTTACCGCTGCTACTTAAATTGACTCATGGTATTTATATATTATGAAATAGAAAAAAATAAAGACAATAAAATACTAAGAAAAATAGAAAATATATATAAATAAAAAATACATCAGCAAAATATAGATAGAGAATCGCCGATGAAATCGATCGACGGGGATTGTGAAGGGCCTCTAGAATCCAAAAGTACTCAGTTTAATTTCTCGAGCTGTCATTTCGAAAATTACCGCGGTGCAAATGTTTAAATAGCCACATTTGGAATCTGCGCCAAACTGTACAAAGTTCGTCTCGAGAATGAGCACACCATCCTTCCACCATGCGTGCGGAAAGACACCGGAAAAAGAAAGCGATGGAAGCGGAGGCGAAAAAAGAAACAGACAAGGCAGGGCTTTAATGTTTCGCATAAGATACACTTCTTGTCCTAGATGCGAAACAACAGAATGTGCGCGAATGCAGTCGTCTGTCGACACGCGCGAGTCATTGCGAATCGCATTAGCTCGGCTAGGCGTTACAAGAAGCGTCGCGAGAGGAGGTGCGCCGCCGTCTGCATACTTTGTGCACAACGACACTTGTCAATTTTAAATTACAAATGAGGAAACCCATAAATTCTATCGTAGACGGCACTTAACGATAATAACGACCGTTCTCGGCGTCAAAATCGTTGAGAAACGGTTCCATTAATAACATTTCATTTAATCGGAAAGTGCGTTAAGCGTAAAATTATGCAGATTTTGTGTGTTCAGCAATACGGCGTTCTTGCCGTGTTTGCTAACTTTAGTAATTACCGTAATTATTAAGTAAAATTGGGTACTCATAATAAATATCCAATTTACTAATTACAATTCTACTAGTTATATACACTTCATTTCGGATCTCAAATAGATTTAATGATCTTAAATGTGATGGATTAAATAAACGGGGAGCATGTTTTATATTTGTCATTCTAGGATATTTTGAAACTTATGTAATATCTTAGAATGTAACATTATATATATTTTTTTAAAATAAGCCATTTTATTTTTATATGACTACACTGTAAATTCAACGATTAATTTCATTCCAATATCATGCAGATAGTACGTAAACATACGCTGCAATCGCAATTGCATGATATATGCTTCACGTAATAACTTTCACTAAATAAGAAAAATCGTGAACACAGGGATCAAAGACAATAGGCATTATCATATTGTGCAAGTATTCTAATTTACAGCTATAAGTGACAAGTTGCGTAATTGATCGATGTACCTTTTATTTGAATGCTATGTATTTCGAAATATACAGAAGACGTTTGTACAGAATTGCAACACTTATTACAAAAAAAATTAGGAAAACAGAGAAGTTTTAGCCGATAAGTGTAAAACAGATATATCAGAGATATATTTTATGTTTATATAATTGTGATATTTCCTACAAATTAATAAGTTAATTATTTAAATTAATAATAGCCAATTATTCTAAAACAATAGTAAGTGAAACATCGGAAAAGAAACTTTTTCATCGAACACTATAAGAATTAAAATATCCGAAGTAAATAATCGGAAAATATTGATAAAATATCAATTAATGAAATATCAACTAATTTATTTGATGTTTATAACATTTTGTTATAATTATCGCCAATTCACGTTTACTTGCTGATATATCAAATTATTCGGATTACTTATAGCATAATCAGCAAGTCAGTAGTGCATGACTAAAAAGATTTGTATATCGTATCGTTCGATAGGAAAATATTGTGATACCGAGTTTTCTAGTCTAGGCACGGTTCTCGTTCACTCTCACTCGGCACATGCAATTTATCATCCATACGCGCCCGCGTCGGTAATCAAACGGCTGCCTGCGATATTCCAAATTTTTATATGTAAAGTGTCGCGTAAGATATACGATTGGCAGCCGATTACGCATGCCGGTGTCTAAAACCGTTGGATGAAATATTCACGCTAAACTACGTCATAGCCGTAAATCAAACGCATAAAGGAAATCGATATCGTTGACAAAAGTCAGATTTATAAAAGTACGAGTAAAGTACATTGAAAAAACGTATCAGATAAGAAACGTTATCAAACCTGTTCTCCTAACAGTTATACCTTTTCGTTTAGAATATCCGTGACTTGAATTTAAAAAAAAAATATATATATATACATCTCACATTTCGAAAAGAAGATAGAATTAGCGTAAATAATAGATCAGTAAAAAATAACTTTTTCTGTATGTGGTAATCGAAGCGAAACATTGGAAGCTTCTTTCGGCCTTTTACATACTCCGCGTTTCATTTTACATGTATGGGCCGTAAGCTTTCGAGATTATTCCTGTTGCATTTTACAGCGATTCGGAGCGCAAATCGCCAATGTTACGCTTCCAATCACGCCATGCAAAAAAAGAAAGAACACAGCAAACATCAAAGATTCATCTCTCGGACTCGCGCATACTTCAAAGCACGTTTCCGTTTTTCCTGGTGATTCCGCTTGTGCCAATGGCGAGCCTTACTTTGACGCGTATATCTTCTCGGGGAGGCTGCAAATGAAATTTTGTGCTATCGGCATTTTATCATGGGAAAATGCAGACTATCAACAGACTGAATAGCGCATCAAAGGATATCACGCAAATACGCAGACGAATGAGAAAGAATGAAGCGATTACGAGAGGTGTATTTATTCTTGCAGTGTTCTTAGAACGTACTTACAATTTTAATTACAAATCGCTTTCTTCCTTCAAATTACTATTATTTTCGTTGTACCTATATATATATAACTTATTATATCTATCTATAGTTAGATAGGATATTAATACAGATATTGAAAAATTACGTCATACTCCCACATATAATTTAAATCTGTGTTGGCTTTGACAGTTATTTGAAAATTATTTTCAATTTCAGAAACATTTCTGAGCTAAATATAGCATGAAGTGTAGAGTTAAAGTTGTGTAGGTTTTCGATAAAACCTCTGCAAAAAGGGATATAAGTCACGTGCGAGAAGTCTTACTGTTTCATCTATTACATTTTAATAACCCCTTTGAGGCCAGACCTGTCGGTGACCGTCGCGAGCAGTGGTTACGCCCTGGGCGAACACAATCCCGATTCGTTCGTCGAGAGAAAGCGTACACCGTGTATACATGCGTACACGTGGCGAGCTACAAAGAGCATTCGGAAAGGCGAGGAAGAATCGCCCCTGCCACGCCAGAAACGCTAATCCGGTTTCACCCTCGGGGGAAAGACGTGGCCCTGACATGTAACGGGTGATATCGGGCCAGCCTCGACGAGGGTGCCCGGTCACGTTGCTGCTGGTAGTTCCTCTCTTATCCTTCGGCTCCAGAGAAACTGAATCAACCCCGTAGACGGCGGACGCGGCGGACGCTCCGGGCGTACGTCAATCCGCACTAACCTGTCCGTAACTGTTATGTCTCGGCGGATGCTCGCCTTGGGTTCGCGATAAGTTCGTTTGTCTGTTACGGTTAATCGAAGGGGACGCGGACAAGACCACCGATGGGAAAACGGAAGAGAACGCGGTTTCGACGAGGAAGCGGACGATAATCCCTTTACGCGCGAGAAATCCTATGAACGCGCCAAGAAAGATGCTCACTGGAACGTGCTGAGAGAAGTTATTGAGAAAAATGATCAGGTACCGTGGATGCGTTTTCAGGATTGGTCGGTTAGCTTCTTCACAGTAAAAGTGAGAGATATGGCGACTATTTGAAAATTAAAGGACTTATTTTGGTCCTTTTGTGCAAATATATTGTACACGAGAACGGATCGATATAAAGAAATTTAGCACCTCGGACAGGAACGTTATAGCGCGGAGATTAAATTGGGGTCTGCCATTTAGGCTTAGTGTCGCGTGTGAGGGTTAAATGCACAAGAGGATTAAACCGAAAACCCTCCTGCGTTTGACCGGGATTCAATCATAGATGTTACCGTATTTGCAAATTAATAGCGGAATTAATCCGGATTTTATTGCGATATATTATATAACGTTGCATAATTAATGATTAAATAACGCATTGATTTCGCGCGGTAGAATATAACGCGGTTTTTCGAGAGTATCTTTCTCTCATAAATAGCCTTATCTTTTAGCAATTTGCAGTAACAGTTTAATGCGCATTTGCCATAATATTTTGAATAATATTCAATAATAACGTGAATAGAATTTATCATTTGTAATAATAATTAATTGAAATCTAATTAATCACAATTCTGTATATGTTAATCGTATGTGCTCTGTATTATTTTGGTTATTTCTCGATTAAAACAAGCATGAATGCTCTCTACGCTTCAAAATCATAACTAAATACATAATAACGATTATAGCGCAACTGTATGACTATACAATTAATTGAAAAGTTGATATTCAATTCTCATATATTTTTTGTTTATATCAAATATACTGGTTAATAAATATGTACAGGAAATAGTTTACATATGTCTTTAACGTGGAAAAAATAGAAATCACATAAAATAAAACCATAAAAAGATATCACATCTTTGACATTGAAAGGTTGCATCGAGTCGAATCTATTTCGAAAACAGGACGCGACAGCATTTTCGATTGAAATCGCAATGCATCTATCGACAGGACACGATACGTAAAATCAATTCTCTCTCTCTCTCTCTCTCTCCAACTTCGTTACGTCCACGTGACGTCGCATTCACAATACCGCGCAATAATAATTGCACTTACGCGATCGTATCGGCCGTATCCGAGTTGAAAAAGGGAGGATACGCTCGCCTCAGTCTGTGTTCGGGCTGTTTCGCAAATTAAATATTTGCTCGCGCCCCAGCCGGCCGCGAGCCGTGGAATTCCGTGGCGAGGACGGACCGCATGTACGACTCGCATGAATTTAATCGAAATATTGGCCGTACGCGGCGATCATCAGTCATCCAGCGGCCGGAGGGCAGAACGACGGAAACAGGATGGCGAGAAGAGGCGTCCGGGATTTTACGATCTTGCATCGCGGCCGGCCGAGGTCCTCTCGTGCCTCTCGGCCTTTCGGGTTCGGACGCCTCTTGGCTTCCCTCAAAGCGAGGACGATCTCGCTTCGGAGAAATCTCGTCGCGAGAAAGCAAATAAGGTGCCCGCGTGGCTTTAAGGGAACCGGGTCTGTCGACTATCAAGCAGCGATTGAGCGCCTCGTTTCGACGCAATAACGATACCTCCTCATCACAGCCTCGACACGACCGTCCAAAAATAGAGAGAAGTGCTTACGATAACTTACTTTTGATGATAATACTCGGGGATTCCCCTTCATCTCTTGTTGATGATCTCAATCAATTTATAGTTATTTGGGAGATAACTGTTTTTCTTTCTCTTTCTATCGAAAATGTATAATCAGAAGCTGTAATTTTTAGAGGTAAAAAATTTGTGTACATGGTGTTGCGTCTACTTTATTTAAAAAATTCACCCCTCAATCATGTTTCACTGCCGATCCTCGGCGTGTCTTACGAGAGATGCATAAATCTCTTTGTCAGGGTAAACATTATCCGTCATTTTTGGCATTATCAGGCTCTCTACCTTCACGCTACTTAGTAATAACAAGTTTCGCATTAATTTTATTAAATTTCCGACGTGCATTCAGGAATTGCAGTCTACCCGCCTCGAGGCGAGTATGATCGTTTTTGAGCCCACGTCGCGCTTCTTAATCCTTCCTTTTGCCACGGGTGATTAATTGTTCAAGATTGTGCACGTCCGATGCTTTCTCGACGGTTCATTTCCTTTTTTATTCGGCCACTTACGCCGCCCTCGATTTGGCCTGGTATCGAGAAAACGTCCGAAGTCGGCGTGCGAACTTGAAAAATCGACGGATTTCCGCCGTGCGAAGCGAGGTTTCAATTTCGTTTTCCGAATCACTCGACAAAGGAGCATTTATAATCCTGAGGCCGCTCAACCGTGCGTTAAATCGAACGGAAGGATGAAATCGGTTTCCTCCACAGTAATTTGTCGTAAGTCGGAGTAAATCCCTCCGGGAGATTTCTAAACCTTATACTACTGAGAGAGTCAATTTGACGCGTAAATATATATGTGTAATCGTTCATATCAAAATAAAAAAAAAAGTTCGACTTGGTATCATAAATTTTGCTACAAGAAATCCGGCTAATTTTGTATTAATAAAATGAATATGATGTATTATGATAACAGTAATTGTAAACAGACAAAAGAAAATTGTGATAATTTAATGCTCATCTTAAAATAATATCAGATAATTACGATTTAAAAAAGTCTCATTTATTTAATCTTAATCATTCGCGAAGCAGTGAAATAGGTATAAAATACTCGTCAATTCATTTTAATAATTGAAAAATTTGTATGCCAAAATAAAGAGAGTAACGGTGCTTACGCATGAGTTCCTCTACGCGCCTTTTTTCGAATCAACATCGAGAAATAGTGTTATAAATTGGAGATTGTGCGTTGGGGTTCTTGCATAAAAGGAGAAAAAACGGTCTGTCCTTCTTCATTAAATCCGATGCATCGTGCATCCGGAGAGGACGGAGAAGAAAGGATCGCGAATCGGAATCGTCGAACGTCTGAGGCGCCGTAAAATTTCTCTTAATTTAGTTTTCAAAATCACTTTACGCTCGCTCGCATCATTTCCGAGAAGGAAGCTGGCGCGGCGTTTTAAAGCGTCGATACGAGCGCCCGGTAATTGAACACGAAGTTATTATCCGGACCACTCTGCAATTCAGGATAACCGGGGGCGTAAAAATGTCGATGCCCGAGGTCGTGGCTGCTACCCGAGCCGGTGGTTTCCGCGAATGAAGTTCCCTGCGAGCGTGCGATCTCACTGCACTCCCGTGAGAGAGTGTATCCGAGAGAGGTGTAATAATTCATTACTCACGAAATCTATAAGAAACTGTACAGATGCTATTACTAAATTTGTGAATACACATTTTTTATTAACTTCATACGCTTTTTTCGTACAAATGTGATTTTGTTATCAGGTTTGTTAGAAACCTACAAACAGCAGAAATATTGCAAGTTGCAAAGAAAAATGGAATAACAGAATATACTTTTTGTTCCTCAAAATCTCATAGTTTGGTGCTTACGTCGTTTTTTACGACACCTTTCGTTTATGTGTACTCTTTACAGAGTGTTTGATCTATTTACAAATGCTTCCAAGCTCTTAAGCGACAGCATATTTACGCACATAGAAAGCATAGTGCTATGTACATATAACACGGAGATAATTCAATGGTCATATAAGTCTACAATTTCTAATAATTCATCTAAATAATAAAAATGTGCGTCAAATACATTTTTGAATTATTATTATTATTATTCAAACTTCAATCGTTAAATTATCTTACATTAGAAATCATAATTTTAAAGTAAAATTTAAATTTATTTAAACAAATTGTTAAAATTAGACCTGCCTTTTAACGTTTAGTTGAAACTATTGTTTAGGCAACAATTGAAAATAATCACATAAGTAAATATATTTAAGCTTGGGATAAACCCTCGAGTACATAGGACTATTTAAATATATTTAGATTTCTCCAAGTCAAATATAAATATAATTTCATTTGAGTATTGTAAATATTATTTATAGTTGTCACGATTTGAAGGAAGTTGACTTTATAGCTAAAGTAAGGTGAAAATATTGGAGTCGTGTCAAATGTCGACGGTCTCTGTATTAAAAATTTGCAATAAGAAATAGAAGTTAGACGAAAAAGAAACGCGACCCGACTAGCTGCTGAGATTTATGAAAGGAGAAATCGAAAGAATATCGAGGAATTCGTTGTTGCTCTACAAGTGGACATACATTTTTGGAAGAACATAAACGTCACTCGTATTAGAGAAACTCTAATTAAGATATATATATAAAAGTTAGTTTGTTTCGTCGTGTAATGGAGCAACAGTTGGTTTCAATCTGATTTGCATAGCAACATTTTATAGGACATTTTTCATGTAAAATCTACATCTCTTGTTGTTTTAAATGCAATTAGAAATATAATACCTCTTTAGTGAAGAATAACACGTAATACGTTTAGGATACCGGCACTTAATAAACAAAAGAAGTGATGCAATTAGCGACTGCTTCTACACATAACTAACCGAACATCGTATCTTCATTCAGCGCAAGCTGCGCGCTAATTACATCACGATTCTTCAAGAGGCTTTAACGAGCGACCGGCTTATTGTGCAAATGACATCGTAAATTTCAACTAAGCGAGTCTAATCGACATCGCTCTTCGCTAATCGTTTCCGAGTCGGCGTAATAATATTAATTGCTCTTAAAACCGCGCAGTCTACCATGTAAATTAGGCGACAGAGGGGTTCCAGCTCGACGACTGGAAACACCATTTTAATCGCGGCTCTTCTTATTCACAACCATCGTCTCATTAATATTCAGGATCGTACTCATTTCGCGCGGACAAGTATCGCGTGCTCTCGTTTATTTTCGTTAATTAATTCCAATTTATCGATGTCGATAACCAAAGTAGTATCTCGGTACGTGCCGAGGGATCGCCAGTGACCTTTCAGTGATTTACACGCATCCAGTAAACCTCTTAGCCGCGTCGTTAATGTCTCATTCGTCGATATATCGTCCCATTAAGCATAATTTTAATGCTGTACGCCGTCTAAGTGTACCAGCGCGTGTGTTACAATTATTACATGGAAAGAACAGTTGTGGTGAAATATCTACAAATTTAGTTAGCTCTGAAAATAACTTTTTTTGTTGAACCATTAAATAATTATGTAAAACCCTTCTACCAGTTTTAACATCCTATACATAATTATTTTGTTAGTTGAACGAAATATTATTTCTAGATCTCTATATTTAGCTAAATTTCTAGATATCAGGAAGATCTTTTCGTGCAACAAAATTCTATCTAACAAAATTATTTTCGGATCTGTATATCTAATTGAATTTGTAGATACTACTTCGGCAAAATTGTTTTCTCTATTATATTTAATACGCGTTGCTCTTGTAAGATATCGTTCACTGAGGCCTCCAGTCAAACTATGATTCACTAACATCGTATTACAATTGTTATCGTTCATATGTGGGAGAGTGACGATAGCTTCCCTGAAATCGAGTCAGTATTGTTAGTTCACCTCACGTTGTCACCCGTTGATATCTCAGACTCGCCACTCCGGTTCCTCGATAGCGGTCTCCCTGCAGGTGCTCGTATCGAAAACAGCCGTTCCGTGTTCCGCTCTACGGTCGGCCACGCGTGACCGCGAGAACGCGCGCGTTATGGGTAAACACGGGGACGCGGCTTCTCCAAACAGGCTCTTGCGTATCGTGTCAAGTCCCAGAGAGGCGGCGTTTATTTTCCTACACCGATCCCAAATCGTCGCTATCGCGCTTGATCCGACACCATCGAACGTGGGAGATCGAGAGGGCATTAAACGCGGACTTTAACATCCGTGTTTATTTCCACGGAACGATTTTACGGTTTCGAGGACCTCCTTCTGCCTGTATAAACAGTGACACGGATTTTCCCGAAGGATACTCTCTTGCCACCTTATCCAACGAGTCCTTTTTCTTTTTATTTTTATTTCCTCTTATATGGTTTCCAGTGTGATTGCACGGTGATGGGTGAATGGCTTTTTTGTGAGAGTGCGGGAGAGGACAATGGACTCCCGGGGTGCTCTCGCACCTTCGAAAAACGACTGCTGGTCGATTCCACGCCTCACCCTCGCATATGGAACTCCTCTTAACATCCTGTGACACCCGGGAGCAACGTCGCGGGCACTTTGTGTACGATCGTGTCCTATGAATTTGAAATATGACCGTATCCCTCCAGCCTGAAGTCCGAAGGGCACCGAGGGCGCGGACTTTCCCGACTTTCCTTTGAAATTCCATAGCCTGAACGAAGATTTTCTTAGAAATCGTAATCAATATAACTTTTGTGACGCCGGAAATTTTCTTGAACGTAATATTCATCGAATTATTCCTTTTACTTTCATTACTTTTCTCATTACGAATTGAGATTAATTCGATTTTAAACGATCGAGTTCAATAAATATCAATCCTCAAAATGGATCTTGTTCTCTACCTTCGAGCGAATACCTTAACGATCGAACTTCTCCATTGTCGCTGCCGATCGCAGGTCGGCGATCTATTGCCGCTGTCGATCGCAGATCGGCGATTAGCTCGATCTCGCCAAGCTCAAGCTGCTCCTTTGACAATCGGAACTTTTTCGGAGCCGGGACGAATGAGTCGCGCTAACGAAAGAGCAGATCGAATCGATCATGATCGAAACGGATCGCCAAGAAGTAGTCAGAGAAGATCGACAGAAAGCGGTGTTGGAGCGAGATATAGCCGTTGTCAATCGCGCAGACCACCATGCTTGCAACATTTTCGGATGCGATATAGCTCGGATATTTGTCATGTAGATCCCTTATTAGCATTGCAAGAGAGAGAGAGAGAGAGAGAGAAGAGAGAAAGAAATAAAAATGTTTATTACTGCTCTAGGACGCCCCTTTTAAGAACAAAAAAGTAAGCAAAAGAAAAAGAATGTAAGTAGAAAAAAATATACAAAAAATATACAAAAAAAAATACAATAATATACTAAGTTTACGAGAAAGAGACAGAGAAAGAGAGAGAAAGAGACAGACAGAAAAGGGACAAGCTGAAAAGGAATACAAAGAACTTTCTATCGAAGTGCTGTTACGGAGTCATTTGTGGAATAAATTGTTTGGAATTCCTAGTATTTTAAAGAAAAGAACTGCGCAGAATACGAATGACTCAATCCTGTGTACAAAGGGTTAAATTTTTTGCTACATGGCTTCCGTCAAAATAAATTTTGTCAAGACATCGTAATATGCTTTGCCTTAGGCAATATTGAAAAAAAAAATCAAGGGAAAATTTTCAAGGTAGAATTCTAAAGAATCTTTTCAATCTAAAAAGTTTTTTTTTAATAATTCACCTGATAGTTAAAGAATATCCCATTCAAGCAAATAAGCAATATAAGTGTTAACGTTTACTTGTAGTAGCTCGACCTTGGGCAGTAAAGTTCCTCAGCAGTTTATTGCTCAGTTATTTTTCTCCGAATGTTGTCGTAAATCACTACGTTGGTTTATATAGGATATGGTGCGTTCGGTACTGTAAATTGTTACCACATGCGTTGACTGCGCAGCTTTCTTTTTTCGATAAATCACGTTCGAGAGCCGATGCGGTTAGAGAAGCATATGCATAGTTGCACGATTGACGTTCTATAAAGAAATTTGATTCGTGGCGGCTATCGGATGTGAAAGGATCGATTGTGGCGATGATAATGATGTAGAGAAAAATTTCAACGCGGTGGAAGTGCTATAAGGATTGAAAAATGTATGGTAGAGATGAAACTGTCTATATCACCGATATCGCCATAATATGAGTTTTTTTCTTTAATACAAATTTTAGCAATTTACATATCATGTCATCTAAGATATTTTATTATGCAGTTACTGATAAAAATATTATATTTTTTTATACAAAATATATTTTATTGTATGTATGATAGAAATTATATCTTTCCAATTCGAAAAAAGTTAATAATACAGAAAAATTAAACATTATAGAAATTAATTTTCTTTTTTGTGTTTTTAAGATTAGCAAATTTGTTTATGTATGAGATATAATTCCACATTTTTTACACACTCTCGCGTGTAAATTATATAAACAATTTAAAATATGTTTTTTAAATCTGTGTTAAAAATACAAGTTTCTTTAAGTATTTTCTCAACTCGATTATTTATAATTTTCATAAAAATGAACATATTGTGTCTTTATTAATAAAAAAAAGTATAAGCAATCAAAAAAGCATTGGAAAAAACCGAATATGCCATAAAAGGCGTTAAGGATTAATACCTAGGTAGCGCATAAATAGCGCATTATTCCATAATTTTTTCATTAAAGTTTATTTAAGTGGGGCGGCCAGATAAGCAGACGTAGCATAGGGGTGAATGCGACTGTCCGCTGCAAGAGAGAAGTGCCTTAAGTGTTGCAGCGCAAAAAACCAAAATTGCCTGGAAATATTAGCGCATAAATAGCGCATAAATCCTGTGTATTTAATTTTCCAAATCCGTGAAGTTTATCGGGTAGAGGGCTGACTGCCTACTCAGCCCCCACATAAAAAATATTTTTTTTTAGCTAAACGGAATGAGCGAAAACATTTTTTTTTGCGGATATACCTATAAGATATAGTTTTTTTCTCTATACACCCACGTGTATTATCTGAATTCTAAACAGTTTAAAATACATCTTTTAAACATAATTCGTATGTGCATGGAAATATGAAATAATTTGCATAAATAATTAACCAATTAAAAATATTTAGCATTTTTCTCTTCGTTCACTTTGACCCGTAACTCTTTCCCTTTTCAGTCTGCGAACTTGCTGCACCTTCTGTGCGCGAGCGACGCGAAGAATTCAATTTTCTCGAAAGCAAATACGAGTACACGAGGCATCTCGGCAGGCTCTTCCTCGGTCGAGGGCACGGGTGGTCCCGTCGTCCTGACGTTCATGTTATGCGCCCACGCCTACTCTCGCACGGGCAAGCCTATCGCACGCGCGTAAATATGCATGTATGCGTCTGCATCGCTCGCCGGCTGCTTCTTCCGGTGTCGTCGTTGTGCTCCGTGTATCGCGCGCACTCCGCGAAAGCCAATTTCGCGGTCTTAGGGAAGCTTGACGGATGACAAGCGGCATCTGGGCAGTCTGATAATCCGCCAGGATGAAGCGGTCGTTATAGTTGAGTTGGATGTGTTGTTCCTCGCAGGCGGACGATCAAATTTCATTAAGAGGCTCTGGCATTATCAGACTTTATCTGAAGATATTCGCATGTATAGTATTCGAGAAAGTACTTATCCGTCCAATTATCTTCTTAATGCCAAAAGATAATTAAGAACTTTTTTGACGATTATAAAATCTTTTTTTTTTTTTACAAAGACCTGAAAATTGTAAGTCGTTTGAAAAGAAAAAGTATCCCTATTTCTTTGTGGCTTTCGTTTATTTTATAGATGAGTTCGAAATCTATTTTTATCATCATAAATAAACTTCCAAATTTTCGATAACGATAATTAATTATTCTTATATAAAGAATTCAGTAGAATTTGAAATTCAATGATGTCGTCATCGGTGTCTAAACTTAGAGTTCAGTTGCTAAAATAAACAATGCTGTAAAGTAAAATATTTAACCGAATAAGAGAGTTGATACTCGTCTAAATAAGACGTTCGCTGTATACGATAAAATGAATATTCTTGCTTAACGAATGCTTTCTGCAAATATTAATTTATGGCTTCTTCTTCTGTTTAAGCAGGTTTCTCAAGTACTATTAATCCGCTTACGTATACTCGAGCATACCGAAAGCGTCTGATTTCAACAGCACTTGACACTAAGGTCTCTTTCCCGAGTAGTTTTCTCTTTCGCCGTCATCGTATTGTTTCAGGTCTCTGAAGGCAACATCGACCGGCTTAGAATTTCATCGGTGACGTTTGCGGACGGCGTTTGTAACACAGTGGTAGATATTTTACAGAGATGGTGTGCGGAGGCCAATTTGGCGAGTTACGACGTCGAGGAAGCTTGATAGATGACGAGGAACAGTTGGTGCGACTCGTGTTCACTGCGGCAAGGGTGGTCGTTATCGTTGTTATCGCGCCCCGAGCGCTATTGTTCTGTCAACCCAGCACTACTACGTATTTTACTCAGGAGAATGGAATTTCGCAATGCGTATTTATATATAACATTAATCATGATTATAATTACGGCACATATTTCAGACTATGTGCGACTATTAGAGTTATTAAATTTCATGGTAAGTCTTTAACATCCGTGACAATAGTGCAAAATATAAAGTAAAATGCGAATATATCCTTCATTTAGCAAATATAAAAGTTTGCACTATCAGAATCAACTCTCTCTCAGATCTCTGATATGGATAATATCAAACAGATTGGTCTTCAATATTCCGTTGAGTCCAAAAAACAAAAATTAAACGCCAGACGGTCGCACGCGTACCCCGCAAAAACGCAATAGACAACTAGAGGAGTATTAAGCAGAGGCATAATGTCCTTGTTATCCTCGTTGAACCATGAATGCTTTCTCTCATTCGTTATTTTTGCCCCGCGCAACAAGACCTCATTGAATAGTAACCGAGCCCAGTGTCCCGTTGCAGATTCTGTAGTCATCGTTGCCCACGTCATTGCGACTTTGCCGATCTGTGTCTCGATTCGCGACTGGTTACTTTAATTTGCTTATAAAGTTATCTTCTCATTTCGATCGTCGACGTTAAATAGTTCATATTTTCAGTCTTTAAAGAAGCACCCGGGTACTAACGTGAATATTAAGTATTAACCAACATTAGAAAGAAATATTTAAAAATATAATTGCACACGAAAATTGAAAATACATATTTTAGACCAGTCATTTAATTTTATAGTCACTGCACAACAAAAAATTTTTAAATAGAACTTTCGATTTATTGTATAATAATTATAATTATTATACTTAAAATTTATCAAACTTTTAAAATAGAATATTACAAAATTTTTTACGCGGATTTATTAAACAAATTTTTCTACTATCATATTATCATACCTCTAAACACGATGAAGTATACATTAGATATTAGACAGCTTTAATCAAATAAGTAGATATATATATATATATAATAATGCTCGATTATAAGCTAGATTAGATATCTTTAACCACGCTTATATTATGTGAAAAGCCAAAAGCTTCAATCACGCATTCTCAATCTCTCGCTATATTATATTATCCATTTAGATTCCCTCTCTCCCTTTTGATCGCCGAAATTATTCTGCTCGATCTTGATCGTCGATAAAGCGGATTATCGTCTGTTTCTGTTCATTCGCAAGGACTTCTTCTCTCTTTCCTTTTCCAACGAGAAAGGGAGACAATTTCGCATTCGATCTCTCTCGAGGTGCTTCGATTATTAATGGCCGATAGGCTCAGGAATGCCAGTCCCCGATCTTATCGTCGCGCCGTAACCGGCACCTACGCCTCGCAAGCTTCTCGTATCGCGCCATATCACCCGGTCACACCATTCTCTTGTGCCGGAACACACGTACACGAAGAAGTATGCTAAACCGGGCGCAGGTATCGCCGATATCGACGTGTCGAATGGTATCCTCGCGCAGATGAGCATTCTTGATGCACGTCATTGTTGATGATGGAGATACGTAACGAGCTTCGTTCGATCGTCGGCAATCATATTATCGCTATTAGTCCGAGTGGACACATTACTTCTCAGTCCCAGATTTCTGAAATATACACGAATCTTGCGGTAAAAGTGCTAAGTTTTAAATCCGGAATTTTATTTCGTGATGCAGAAACAATAATCAATATTAATTCTTGAAGAAAATGTTCTTCCGCTAATTTTTCAAGTTGAATGTAATGAATGGAGCTGAGATTCAAAACTATAGAAGTAGTAAATAGTTTACATAACATTTTGGGAAAATTATACAAATTATTGAAATTATATAATTTATATAATTATATATTTTCAATAAATTATTGAATTATAATTTGGATATTGTTTATATATTTTTTCAAATAATGTACCTTATTCACTATTTAAATTTAATATTAATAACATAAATTAATTATATAAAAATATATATTTATAATATAATATATCTCTCACAGGGTATATTATTTTTCGAACAATAGTTATCTGATTATTATATGTATGTTGAAATTTCATATGAAACATTTCCATCTATTTAAAATCGCTTTCCCCAATTGTCAATGACTCTTCTGTTTCATATGGTTTACTCGGTTGGAAAGCTTTCAAAATCTCTAGGAACACAGAATACATCGTCGAAGTTCAAGACTACTTTTGAAGAAACCCCGATTGTTTCTCATCAGACTCGTTGACTCGTGGCTTCTTGAGTGGACGTCTCAATAAGTAATACTCAGGAAGGAATTACTCTTCCAATGTGTCATGACGGGCTATGAAATAAAAGCGGGCTATGAAATATTATGAGAAACGTTTCGATTGCCGAGAGAAGCACCACAGCGAGGTGAGAAAATAAACAGTCAACGTTTTCGGGTCCGGTCTCAGAGTGCTTGCAGGGGGGAACGGCAACAAGCTCTGTTTATTTTTTCTCGTCTACGTGCTCTCTCGAGAGTTCCCTGCAGGGTTCTAACGTGGGCAATGTAACTAGAAGAAAACCGGAAAGGACACTGTTTACTGTCGCCGATAGCTGAACCGTCGTGATTGCGAATCCCAGATTGCGTTGAAAGATCTCCCGTCGTTCAGAAAAAGTTCGAAAAAGAACAATAAAAGTGAAATCGAGGACAGAATATCAAATAAATGATAGAATCTTATTTTGCATCTCATTTCAAGTGATCACGTTTCATTTTTATAGAATTTTAAGAATTTGATAAAAAAAAATTTGATTTCAAAAGTACAATTATACTTTGTTCAAGATCAGTTTTCTATTCATTACTGACTTTACAACGTTTTTTGTTTGCTGCTGATTGTCAGGCGCACTCTACACGAAGCACAGATAGATTTATTATCGAATGCTGAGGGACTCGAGGAAAAGGGAAAAGGGAGAAGGTGTCAATTCTATTAGATAAGCGACGACAAAGTATATCCGATTAATCCTGCCTTGATCCTTCGGTTCTTTGCAGGAAAAACGATCTACCTACATACCTCTATCGAGTCACCTACCTACCATCTTGAATTATTCTCCTGCGGGTGCGTGATTAAGCGGTCAATCTGTTCGAGACAATACGCCACCGCCCACTCGACCAATTTATTGGACACCCACGGCGAACTTCCACGTGCGTTCACGTGTAAAGATAAGAAATGACCGAAGGTCGTGCAGGTCGCTCTCGAAGGAGGGAACCTTCTCCCATATTCGAATCCCGTCGCGAGAGGACCAAATTTGGTTGCCCCACCCGCTCGCGTTCGCCACGTAATGACGTGAATCGACGCCCTTTGTCAGGGCATTTAATCTCGGCTTCACGGACGATTAAGCGGCGTTTAATTCTTCGCTCGCACGTTCTTTCGGGTAATGGAAACGCTCTTCCCGAGAGCAGCGTATCTCGGCGACGCGATCGCTCGTGAGAATTTGTATATCAGCGGAATTACGATCTGCAGGAATCTGGCTCCGCGCAAATTGGCCTGTCCCGTAACATCCGATTGGGGTGATTGGGAAATTCTTCGTTTACTTGTATCCCTAAGGGGGAATTTAGTAAATGCGGACGACGTTATACACGAACCTTATAATGGAAAAAGTGCACGCTTATTTTTATTCAATGCGTACATGGAAAGACTGATTTTGCTGAAAATATCTAAAAATTTAACTAGATACAGTTTTGAAAATAATTTTGTTGTCGAAACAATTATATAAGAATTAAAATAATTTCGCAAGAATTTCAAGCATGATGAGTAATGTTGTAAAAAGTTAATCATCTTAAGCTTAAGCATCCTATTAATTATTATATATAATTATTTTGATAACCCAACAAAATTATTTTCAGATGTATAGCTAAATTTTTAGATATTTCAGTAAGACCGTTTTTTTTTGTGTATTCATTGTGAAAAATGATGGCGTACGAGATTTACACAGACGCAATACCCGCATTTGTAACGATATAATATACCATATTTCATATTTTTTCATAATCTTCTTAAAAATGTATAATATTTATTGGATAATAAATACAAATTTTTCGCAAAGTTATAAAGTCGTATAAACTGGTAGCATTGCAATATGTGACGTAGGACGACATGCGAATTTAAAGCAAAGTGTATATAGCAACGAAATATCCATTCGTAGCGGACGTAATTCTTGTCAGAGTCATGTAATATGCAAAGTGCACGTGATATCTCACTATATTACAGCACGATGCACCAGACGGTTCGTTTTAATACCGCACCTGTATCACTTACATCATTTTCAACTTTTTCGCGAAGCGCGACGCGTCGCATGAGATAAAACACCGAGAGAATTGCAAAACACCCTAATTATCAACCTACACCTATCTCTACTGGCACAGGAGAAAGCGCATTTTTCTATTGCTGACACGTTGCACGTGTATATAACGGCACTCCTTCATCTCTGACACCTAATTTCCGTCGAACCTTCAATAATATGCGATTATCACAGCTAATCGCGGCACGTACGAATGATTTGCGAAATGAGGTGCTGCTTAACCTGACTTTGCAAAGACCTTCTGTAAATTATCATAGTAGAATGCATTAATTCAAGCGGCCTCGCACGCAACTCGTAAAAGCGCGCTTTGCGGTTTCTACTTTTACACCCAACCATCATTTTTCTTTCTATTTATAGCCGCTTAGATATAAATTATGAAAATGAATTGATTATTAGCCATTCACAATCTCGGATTCCTAAACATGATTTTTTGTATGTTCTTTTCTGTATCAGCATATATAAATAACTCCATAAAGAGAAAGCATAAAAATTAATAGATCCTGTTATATTCATTTATTGTAGCAAAAAACTTTCTCTTCTTTTATACTTTTAACCATTTTACACAAATTGAGGAAATACGACGAATTTACAGTGTCTTATTCAATCAAATTTGAGGACAAGAGCTTTCGAGCAAAACAACTTAAAGACCTTATTTTCTAAGGGTTTTCTAGTTTTTTTTTGCACTGAATTTGATTCCGGCCTTAGAATTTTTTAATTAAAAAAAAATTGATTATCATGAAACTCACTTTTAGGAAATTCTTGGTACTGCTGAGTTTGAATGTAGCCTGAAAATGTATTTCAAAAGTAACTTCCACAATGAAGCAGAATTTAGAGTCACAGAGCTCATAATCAGAGTTTGGAAGTTAGTTTAGAAATCAGTGTACTGCTTGCATAGCACTGATGAGCTTCAAATAATGCGAAACTGAAAACTTAATGTTACTTTGCAATTAAAAATTTCCAAAAACAGAATTTTATATTAATTCAATAATCATTTTTTATAGTTCTATCTGCCATATTGGATTTATAGTTTTTAATTTTTTATTTTTTATCTCAGAATTAAATAATGTATTATCAAATTATTATAGACCAAGTTTCATGAAAATCGAGCGATTTTACAAAATAAAAAAGAATGTGTCCAAACGAGCACGCTCGCCCATAAAGAACAAGTATTAATTTAATTATTAAGTAGTCTAACATAACAATCTGCTTAAATTGGTCAATATATCCTACAAAAAAAAAAAGATATAATATCAACAGCGTTGTTTTAATTGAAAATAATTTTGTTAATCCACAATAACAATATTAATGAAACAAATAAAATTTTACTAAAACAAGAAAATGACGTATTTGTTTCATCACTTTTTAACATCATTTTCATCATCTTTTTTTCCTATGTAACATCATTTATGATGATTTTTTTTTTCAGTATATACATTTTCAAAAATTTAAAGTTATTTAATATGTTATCCTAATATATATCATATAACTGTAATATTATTTAAGAATACGAAAAAAAAAACGCAAGACTATTATCCCATATTAATACAAGTATGAAGCGGCATCCTTTCCTGATAAAAAGAACTTTATATCATTATAGTGTAACTTTACTTCAAGGTATAGTTCTGTTCTCTTTCTCAGACAATTGTGAAATACTTTATATTGTCGATAACTCGGTGTGCTCTTTATCCAATTATTTTCTTGTGTCGTGCAAGAAGGTGTCCCTTGTTTCTCTGGTGTAGAAGCAGAACGGCGTACCGATCCGCCGAAACTTCTCACGTCCTTTCCTTCCTTCCGAACTCCAAGACTGAAACGAGCTACGACTTTGCTAAACTTGGAACTCCTTGGCGCGAGTCCCGAGAGCGAAGGAGTCCTCATGAAGGATCCCTCCCCGATACCCATTCTGTTTCCGCCGCATGGTTTGTCTTTCCTCCCGCGACGTTCCTTCCACGCTAAAAGTTATTTTTCGTCGGCCAGAAAACGTAAAGCCCTCAGTTGTAAGTAAGAGATCTCTCGGTGCCGAGAGTTTCCAAGTTTCCTAGTTACCCGAAGGTATCCCTCTTTCTTTTCCCCCATTCCGTATCCTTCACGCGTGATCTCCATTTGGTCCGTACGAGTTCGGTTTACCGAGTGAAAAAGGATCGCCCATTTTTTTCTTCAAATCCGTGAGTTCGATTGATCGCGTCTTCAAACTTCAGGGAAGATCCACGCGCGAGTGGTTATTCGCTTCGGATCCTTAAGCCGCTTATTGATCGTCCTGCCTATCTCGGAACATTTTTTTAAAGAGAGGTATACACGTGTTTTTTTTTTGTACTTTCACAAAAATAAATTAGTTAAATCTTTGAGATCAGTAACTTAAATATTCGAAAATTCATTGTCAGAAGCTATTATATTACGAAAATTTGAGCATTTATTTACGATAAAAAGAGATTTCGCTTGCAGAAGTAATATCTGTTCGGTTAAGAGCAATAATACTTCAGTACAAGAACCCGATGGATCGACAACTTTCCAAGTTTTCTAGTTATTCAGCGTAGCTTCTTTTCGTTACCATTTTCCTTCTATACCCTTTGCTTTTGATCCCATACGAGTTTCGTTCACTGAACAAAACAGCCGTGTCATTGCTTCAAAAAGCCAATGTGATCAAATGGACTTTTTCTCCACGGGCAGAGCTTGCGCTTCTTTGAAACGTAACTTGTACTATTTTAAAGATATTAAACTTTGCAACAAACTTTAAAAATTGCAGTAACTATCACGAAACAGAGAATAATATAATAAGAATTTCCTTTTAAGTTTTAATTCTCTTTTATACATTTCATTAAGATATAAAAATCATATACATATATTATCATGTATAATATACTATATTTAATTTATTAGATATTGTTTTCTATATAATGCAATTTTATATAATTCAATTATACGTATAAGGAATAAATATCTATATTACTTTTTACCATCCAATAACATAAAATGTTTAAAAAAAAAAAATGATTATGATACAATCATATACGATGACATTTATTATCACTGTTAAAATTTTATTAAATATTTTGTTAAATATTTTTATTGAGTATTTTTTTGGAGTTATAGTGTCCAATGTTATTTTAAGTTCACAATCACCTTAATACTTGTAATCGCATTCTTAAGTAAAATATAGTATGATGGTAAGCAGCATTATGTATCCTTAACTTTCGTTAATAATCATATTTTAATGTCGTTATATTATGCAAAGCCGGCACAATGTGCGAGCTATATCTCATGTCCGTGTATTAAATCCGTTATCGCGCGGTACCGAAACCTCGAGCGAGTTTAAAACGAACGGAGAAAAATAAACCGATAAAGACTCGTGCGGAAGCATGTTCCTCCTGCAAAGACTACTAATCTTCGTGATCGTTCATCTCCGCCTCTTTCGCGAAAGATGCTTACGACACCGTGTAGAAACGACGATAGAGCCTGTCCATCGACCGAAGCCCAAATTCGGTAGCCATCAATCTACGGTCCAGCGCTCGAACAAGGAGAACAATAATACGAGAGAAACTGCTTCGTCGAAGATTGATATCGACGTCGGGAATTAGGTGCCGCGTGTGATTAATACGATCGAGTCGTGTTAGATTTCGACCGGCGGTCCTTTTTAATTGCCGCTCACCTCAGTCAATCGACTCATCAGAAAGCATTCTTCTTTGTAATCCGGGACCAGCGATGGCAGAGAATATCTCAAGCGAGATATTCAAGACCCGACATTACATATCGATTTTCAGCAAGTTTATAATCTTAAATAATCTCTCCAGGCAAGAAAGAGAGAGAAACCTTAGGATTTAACAGAGAATATATCGCGCCTTACTATCGTAAATCTCTTGCATTTTAAGATCGAAAATGACACTAGATAAAGTTATAAGACACTTTATATGATCGCTGTGCAAAGACAACTTTTTATCCCAGCGCGAACGTTCGCAAGTTAATTCGTCGCTGGCGACAAAAAGTTGGGCGTTACCTGGCAGTAAAGTGCAAAGGTGATAGCGGTTACTCGGCCATGAGCTACTCGTTGTGCTAATAGCTCGATATGCGCTAGCACCTTCTTGAAATTCGCAGGACGATGGCATGGCGGACGAAACTTCGACCACGTCACGTACTTGATCGCGAAACAACCTCACGTATACGGGCGCACACACGCCTTGATCCCCGGGTTGTAGAAAAACGACCGTTAGCATTTTATTGACTGAGATACAGGATGTCCCACAACTCGTAACTTAACCTAAATCTTAATCTTGTATCTTTATTGCTTCCATAAAATTCTGACGTTAATTTGAGATTTTTAAAATACTTCTTATATATACTTTGTTGCTTTATTATAATATCTTTAAAAAAATCGTACACACTAACTCCTAACATACTTATGTTATTATTTATATTCGTTAATTCTTATAAGATAAGAACTTATAAACGCTCGCAATATAATAAATATATTTTTGCACATTTATAGGAAAAACATATAATTATTATTAAAGGAGATAAATTTAAAAAGACTTTAATAGAGAAATAGGTGCGCAGAAAAAATTGAATTTCTAGATTGTTTTAAAAAGCACGGTTGCCATGTTTGAAATATCGGTTCGTTTTCCGCTTAATCCCATCACTACCATAAGGAGATCGACAATACTTTCTCGGTCACGATCGAACTCCGCGTCCGCTTCGCACCGAATAGCGATTATCGCGCGACGGTCCAGATAGAGGCACCAAAAAATCCTACAGCATCTTGCCTCACCTCCTTGAGGCGATTCCAGGCATTACGTGGATCGAGATCCAATTACGCGGATCTGCTAAGACCGGTCGATCCACGCGAACGGCGCGATCCGATTCTCGAGGAAACGAGTAGGAGGTGTTAACCCTTTATGTGCAAGGTGCAATTCTGTGTACGTGTTACCATACGTATATAGGTACAGCGCAAAATAGAGCTTATGGCATTTCGGAATTGTTTGCAATATCTTTAATATATGTGTATGAGTACGCAACAATGGAAACTGTTTATATTGTTACTTGTACACAGAAAAAGACTATTCTTAAATCAACCATAATATACTCATATATAAGCAAAAATATTGTAATCTTGCTTTAAAAATTTTAGTCTTGAATTTGATGTAAAATTTTTAATTAAGCAAGTCTTGAATGCAAAGTAATATTTGCATCAAAATAAATTTAATCAAATCAAAATTGATATCTTTGAAGCAAGATTATAATATTTTTGCTTATATATAAGTATATTATGGTTGATTTAAGAATAGTTTTTTCTGTGTAGTATATCTGGATTCTTAACTAATTCTTAACTATATATATAAATACTATATCTATATAGATGAAAATATCTAGATATCCTCAAACCAAGATAAAATCTCACTATGAACTTATAACATTTGAATCATATTATCCTTTAAATATTGTGCTAATAATTTTATTAAACAAAAGAATTGGAATGGATTGGTTTATATTTATACGTCTATAATCTACAGTAATAACAAAGAGATAATCTTTGCAATTTTATAAGTTCATACCGTTGTGTATGAATACCGGGGTAGAAAATAACGATACAATCATTTAGTGTTTAATTGATAAAAACTAATTAATGCTAAGCCGGCGGGGCGTGGAAGCAGGAAAGCATCTATATATTTCTTATAGACGGCAATTTGTTTTATTTCTTATTGTGCAACGCGATCGAAGGCGGAGATAGGAAGCTTCGATTAGCTCTTAATTGATAGAAGATAATTTATTAGAATCAATTCGAATCGGATAGCTCTTTTATAGCGATTCATTCTTCTTTTTTTTTTTTCGATAGCGCGATTTGGCGAGATCAATTCGACCGCACAGCGATACAATACAATCCATTTCAAACAACTTGGCGGTATTGAAATCGCTTCTAAATAACTCGGAGACCGTCCGAGTAGACCGAAGATAAATCCAGACGCGCTTTATGATGTATGATTATCAAGATACGCTGCAAACTTTACTCGCCAGCTTCGAGATCCGAACTACTGGGATAACGACGCGGCAAGTGATTGATTTATGCGCGGTGAAAGGCCTGCTGAGAGAAACTCGCAAGCTTACGTTAGCAATTTTATTGCAAACATAAAAACGGTATACATTAATGTATACGCCGATACGAAAAGGTATTTGTTACATCGTGTTTTAGAATACCGGGGCAACAACAGGGAATCTCCGTCAGTCTGGATGCTTATAAAGTCAGGTGTTCCATTACAATATAATGTATCGTCCAAAGCTTTAAAAAACGATAGGTATAATGGTTTGGCAGAAAAAGCCGCTTTGCAACTGTTGTAAAATTCTTTAATATGATTGGTCTTGTCTTTAGTTCCTTATGGATCTAAATGTACAAATTAATCATGTTAAAGAATCTTATGACTTATGACAGTTGCAAAACTGCTTCCTCTGTTGAATGCAAGCAATTGTTTCATCTAATGTCATTTGTTCATACTCGCTCTGTACACATAAAATAATTTGTTACACGAAATGCACAGAAAACAGTTTATTATTTAATAAAATAATTATATACGGTTATATAATTACGGTTGCACGTGCTTGAACAAATATGTTTTGGCGAAGGAAGCTTTTCTCGGAATAAGTTTTGCACTTACACTGCATTCATTTTCCTTCGTACCATGCAAAGCACTATGTTTTGAAGTAAATATGACAAGTTTATTGTTATTTTACCGCGCATAAAATTCTCCGAGAGAAATGGTAATGTAAGTAAGAACATAGTATTCACTCCGCGTATAATAAATTAAAGTAATTTCTTAAAAATTTCTATTTCAATTCCAACATTTCTATAATTTTAACAGCATCTTTACCTTGCTTTTTTCAATATTTCCTTTTATACAAAAATAAAAGTAATAATAATTTCACTAATTTTGTTAAAATTTAAAAATATGTACATTACATGTATATTAACAGATGAGAGAAAATAAAACGTTTTTGTTCACGTTGTGATTTCTAAAAAATCGATTATTGAAGCATAAAAAACATACATACGTTTAAAAACGTTTCTCATTTAAATCACAGATCACAGACGAACTACAAACATAATAAAAATATGACACGAATGTCAAGTAGACTTTCAAGATTCATTTCTATTGAACCGTGTCTCGTCTCAAAGAATAAGTTTTACATAGCCGAGTTTGCATGTCGGTATAGAAACGCGACTATAAATACGAGCTCACCGTGATCTCATATTTTCTATTTAACGCTACATTTGCCGCTGATTGTAAGCGCGCTGATTCCATTTTATGTGTTTAGTACGAATCTATAGCGCATTCAGTGCCAAAAATGAGAAATCAAATGGTTACGTATAGCACTAGATACGCTATACCTATACTACTCTCTAAATCTTTTGGAGTGAAAATTGAATCAGTTTTGAAAAAAGAATGAAAATTTTGACAAGAGAAGCAGATTTTCATTCTTTTTTTTTTAGAATAAGATTTTACTTTTTCGGAATGAGATTCATTCCAAAGAGATAGAACTCCTTTTTTGGAGTGAGACTTCACTCCTTGGAGTGGCTTTCATTCCAAAAGAGTGAAATCGCATTCTTAAAGAATAAAAATCTGCCACTCTTGTTCAAGAGTGAAAATATTTTAACTCTTTTTTTTTAAGACTGGCTCAATTTTCAGTCTTTTGGAGTAGAGTAAGATTTCACAGAGTACAAGAGCTTGAAGAGTTAAAGATACGTCAGCAACGGTACAAGGAACTCGGAGCTCCCACGCCTATCGGCGTTTTCTCGATAAAGTTAAAGTTCTTTGACGACCGAAGTCGACCCAGCACCGACCATGTGAAGAAGTGAAGTCAAAGTTTTCCGTTCACGTAGCTGCGGGCTGCACGCGCTACGTTTCCGCGGTTGGTCGAGCTATGAGAATCGATTACGCATCCATGAGATAGCACATCGCGTGTCTCGACAGAAAATACCGAGAATCGCTACGTATGTGCCAGGTGAGCCGCGACGAAGACAACGAACCGAGATCCGATAATCGCCGTCGTCCATTTAGATAAGCGAGCTGCGCCTAAAGAGAGCTGCGCCCTTTGTAGGGCGTCGTCATCGAATTCGTTTGACTCCCACACGCTGATCGACGGATGTTTACGAGCCGCTGTGATTTCTGAAGATAGGCTGGTCTCCTTATCTATTGTGCGCGTTATGTCATATATAGTCACGAGAATGTATGGTGTACGTCGAACGTGTCTATACACATATATGTGAGTGCTGCATATACCTATACATACATATATCCACAATCCGAAGCTGCGGAAAACCGAGAGATTGCGTCTCTCGAAATCGCGAGTTAAGGATATATTTCACAGGATGAAAGACGAGAAGAGTGTGAAACGGATGGTCCACAAGTTTAAGAAAGCTCGAAGATCCTTCTCCACGTGTAGGTGTCAGAATTGTACTCGAACTTGTGCAGAGAAATGGTTGATTTATTTCGGTTAGAAAGCGGTAAAAATCATAAAATATCAAAAAAAAAAAAAGGTGAACATGGGAAGGGCCTTACCGTTAAATTATGATTGAAAAATTAATTGAATTGTGTAATCACAACTATAAAAAATTTATTATTTATTAGTTACTTAATCAAACTTAAATGTCAGAGTTTAATACATTTCAAGAGCATAGAAAAGTTGACATGTAAGTAATTAGAAATTTTAAGAAATAAATATAAAATATAGAAATAAGATATTAGTTTTTAAATGTCACGATATTCCCGTTGCAAATTATTGTTTCTTCGTTTTATTATCGTAACAAATCCAAAGGAAACGCTGTAAAACGAGTAGAAAAGGAGAATGAAAGTAATAACGACTGGTTAACGAGTTGTATATCTGACGATATTGAACGCACAGCTGTGCAATCTCGCCAACTATACCAGCGCAACAGTCATTGATCCCGTTTGATTCGGAGGTTACGAGCCATTTAGGCGCTATCTTAGGCAGATCTCGGCCGAGAATAATCAACGGTGGAAGACAGATAGCGCGCGCAGGGTAGGTGCGTCTATAATAATTGCCCCCTCCGGGCGTTCCCCGGTGTGCAATTCTGCGACGCGTTTCCGCAGCGGAATTGCCGTCACTGCAAACGGTATGGAGATACCCGATAATAACGTGGCAAGCGCACCGCGTCCGGCTCTAATTCCTCGACTCCATTATGGGCCACCTGGTCTGTCAGTTAATTTCGACGTAGTAATCTTTGCGGAACGGGACACCGGGTACGTAAAAGCAGAAGACGATAGAGAGACAGCGGGGCAAGTTTATTCGCCGAGATTGTCCGAGATTGCAGCCGGAGGGACAGTTGCGAATGGTAGACAGAAAGAAAGAGAGAGAGAGAGAGGGGGGGGGAGGGAGAGAGAGATAGTACGCAAAAAAGACAGACGGAAGGAAACGATATTTCCGAAAAAGGGTGGGGAGCGAAAGGGTAAGAAAATTGGATGAGAGAATCTCGACAAACAATACGACGAAGCGCTGGGAATTTACGGAGTGCTCACGTTTTTATGGTGAAAGAGAAGGAGAAGGAGATACAGAGACTCCACCCTGTGGAGAGATTTGATCGGACGCGGTGGAAAATATGATAGTGCGTAAATCTCGTCAAGAGCTTTCTCTGACATCACCTTCCGAGATACTTCTGACTTCGAGATGAATTTGTATTTCGTGCAACGTAACATCGAGATTGGAGTGTCAAGAAGGAAAATGAAACAGCAACGAGGCACAAATACAGCGAATGCAGACATATCGTGCGCTGACATATTTATAGACGTCTTTAATTTAATACGCTGGCATGGATATTAATGCGAGTGGACACTCGTAATGAGTAGCTCATCGTACGTTTGATAGAAAATTGCTGTTCTAATCTATTAATTCTCGGGTTATTAATTTGCCGCTTTCCCCTGTCGTCTGTTTAATTTCACAGGTCATAAATCGGCTCAACGGTTTTAATTGCTCATTTAATTAAATATTAAAATTCACCAATTATAAAACGCTGAACATGATAATATTACGTAATATTATATTAAATTATATTAATTAGAGTAAAATTAGTGAAAGACGACACAAAGTATTATTTTTTTATCAACAAAACGTAAAAAAATTTAATTACTTCGTTTTAACTTAAAACTGATTGTTTTTCCATTGTGAACTTTAACAAAAATTTAGTTTGGAAAAGCGTTTTTGGCCGAAAGTTACTTTCCGAAGAACACGAAGAGTTAGGAACTAACGAACGCGGAACATGGCAAAGGCGTCTAAGAGGAAAGTCAACGACAAGACGAGTTCTGCCGGACAGATTCTAAAAGGCGATGCCAACGGCGGGGCCATTTAAGGATATCCTGGCCAAAGGCACCGGCGATCTCGTCGATTCTGCGACTGGTTTCGCGAACGTGTTCGTCGT
The DNA here is from genome assembly GCF_001594075.2 of Trachymyrmex cornetzi. NCBI lineage: Eukaryota > Metazoa > Arthropoda > Insecta > Hymenoptera > Formicidae > Trachymyrmex > Trachymyrmex cornetzi. The sequence continues at coordinate 2,014,969 of NW_017295784.1, forward strand.
GAACATTTTTCTCGTTTTCGAATTGCGAAATCGCGACGGAAATTGTCCGGCATGCAAGATGGTCCACATCGATACGATCGATATGAAATTTGTACCGTCTGCGAAAAATTTTTCATGCTCGAGAAAAGACGTAAATTTATGGTTATATTATATTTCGAGGAATACCAACTCGGGTCACCGAATCGAAAATATCGTGATCTTTGCTTCTTCGAATGGCGAAGAAATATATCTTATCTCGAAGTTTAATTTTGGATTAAACAAGCTATAGGGTATCATGTAAGAAGCTCACGTCTAATTATACGTAAAAATATTCAGAATTGATCTATAAACTCAATATATTTTAAATTTGGATAAATATGATTTATTTTTATTTCAGACTTATTCTCTAGTTTTCTATCTCCTTTGTTTTGTGACAATGGATAAAGTGCCGTGTAACATGGGCGATTATTAGTCAGCTGTTATACTCGAAGCGCACTAATACTAATTAAAAGAAAATAACTCTCTTACACAATGTGCGCGGTCATAAATCTCTTTCCAGGAGCACGATTATCCCATTATACAAGTCTGTAAGGCTCACATGGGAGTAACTCCCGGGGCTGCAATAATTCATTTTACGATTTCATGAAGTCGTCTGCGTTCGTCCGCGACAGTCTCTCAGTTTTGTACGCGTGAACAATGGAGGCGACGCGCGTGGAGTTTCGTACAAGCAAATGAAAAGAATAAATTTCACTACACGGCTTCCGCTTTCTCTTTAACCGACTCGCACTTCGCTTCCCCTAGCCGACTGCTCGTTTTACCGGCTTTCTGACCTTTGGCCCAACTCTGATGCGCGAGAAGCATTCGATGTTATCATGTTATCAATACAAATGAAAAAATACTCTCTCTATCTCGGCCAAACCAATTGCCGTTTATCATTTTCAACGAATTGGTAGCATTGTTAAATTTTGGTGTTTTGATATGTAGAACCGAGGAGCCTCTATTTTACAAAATGTTTTCTTGTACCGACGGTCATTAATATAGGTAACAATAAAATACCAGTGTCCGAGCGATGCATAGACTGGTTTTGTATCGCTTGCATACCGAAAATTTCTGCTTAGGGAGGTGCGCAAAAATAAAGGAAAGAAGGGAGGGAGGCAAGAGATTCCGCGATAAAGAGCAAGAGAATAAATCGAGCTGGTGAACGAGCGAGCAGGCGCAGTCGCGAACGAACGCGAGTATGCGGTCGCAGTTTATTTCGGGACGACCGAAGAGAGGCTCCCCTCTTTTCTCTTCTCAGCAACCACAGAAAAAGGCTCATTATTGTTGTTGTTGTTGTTATTGTTATTGTTGTTGTTGGTGATGTTGGTAAAAATCATGAAATGAAACAATATGACGCGTAAAGTCTGAAGTTAAATTGCTATCTGACAGGTGAAAATTTTTCATAATAACAAAATCGAAAGTTAAACCAGAAACGCATAGAAAAATGTAAGGTAGTAAGATATAAGAGAGCAATAATATTAATTATATTTAATCTAAAAAATTCACACATATTTATACAATTATTAAGAATAATTGAAACTGGCGAAAGTTCTGCAAAGTCCAATTATTTCTTTCGCTCTGCGGTTTCCTCTCTTTTCTTTTTATTGAACGCGGAGGGAATAAAGTTTGTTTACAGAAATCTTTAGAACTGGTTTGAAGTAGAAAAGTAATCTAAAGTTTTTAAAAATCTATCTTCAACATTTTATCCATTATCCTTAATATATATTCTCTCTATTATGATTTATTTATTTAAATACGATAATTTCGTTTGTAATTTGTATATAAACTCAGTTTTTACTCAGATTATTTAATTTTTAATTAACTTCTCATTTTTTTAACGCTTATCTTTTCAGTCTTAGCTTTTTTATTTAATCAGTCTAATTCAAAATAATTAAAATTATACACGCAAAGAACGATTTTGTTGAAATAACGAAAATTTTAGCTAAATGCAAATCTGAAAATAATTTTGTTGGGCCATCAAAATAATTTTGCAGAAATTTCAAGCATGATGAGAACAACGCTGCAAAAAGTTTTAACATTCTAGCCACCAGTTTGAGCTTCCTGCATAATTATTTTGATGGTCCAACAAAATTATTTTCAGATTTGTATTTAACTAAAATTTTAGATTTTCAACAAAACTGTTCTTTCTCTATGTATTAAAAACATGTTTTTTTTAATAATAGGAATCATCAATTTTTAAAATACATATAGTTAAATACGTAGTTTGCAATAAAATAAAATAGCAATATAACAAATCGATCTAAATAAATTACTATTATCTTTATATATTATTCTTACGTTATTATGCTCATATTAATAAATTATCATATATTCTCTTTCATACATAAATATCGTGGAGAAATTTACTCAGAAATCAACGCGTATATTTTGCCACGTGGAATAACATCACCTATACTCGTCGCCACCCTCGAAAAACCGTCGCGAGATCCAAGAGCGTGCACGGGAAAGCGGATCCGCGTCCGAACGAGAATACCCAGAGATCGCGGAAGCACCTGTGCGGTGAGGAAAATGCGTCTACCGGGTTCTGCATAGTGAAATGAGACGAGGCGAAACGGGAGATCAGCTCGCGCGAAAGGATGGACAGTACAGCGACGGACAGCGACAGTGACAGCAACGAATGCGCACAGCCCGTGCACACGCCGAGACGCCGCGCCGCCGCGTGCCGTGCCGTGTTTCACGGCAGACCGCGTGGCAGCTCACCGATTTATTTATACGTATCCCCGTGCGGCGTAACAGCACACGCGCGACGATAGTTGCTAGCTTCAGCTCGCTCCAGCACTCGCTCGGCTGCTGCGATCTCGAGTGCACGACCCTAGAGATCCTCGAGTAAGACATTGAACATCGTTTAGACAACTTCTGATTGGTCTGCTATATTTTTTCGGACTTGCTTAAGATAGAAGGAAATGCGTGGATATCTCGTTCTATTTATTTATGCATAATCTATCTCATTCTATTTTAAGCAAATCCTGAAAAATATAATGGACCAAACATATGGTGTCCAATCTTTTATTTAACCCTAGCTATACACACTTTTTTCTACCCTTGATATGCACATTCGGGTCCCTGGGATTCCATCCATATTTGTTACTGTAACTTCTGTAAAGATGAACATATTTCAATTATTTTTTTTTTCAATCGATGGAAAATTGATTAAGAAACAAGTTCATAATGTGTACAAGTCGAGAGAATTAAGGAGCTTCGAGATACACAAGTTCAAAGAAAAAGAAAAGTTTAGGAACACGAAAAAAATTTCGATTTAGCAAATTGCACTGGGATTTCTGGGATCCCAGTGTATAGCTAGGGTTAAGAATCTACACGACCCTATCGCGGTAAGATGCGGCTGGTTCTCGCCGAGGGGTATTTGCGCGCTGTTGCACGGAATCGATCGCGTAATGCGCTTAAAAACGCGATTTCAGCAAGGAACAGATAATAAAAAATAAAATAAAGTAGAATAAGATGATGATTGATCATTCCATCAAAACTTCATCGTTCAAATTCTTCAATACTGGCAATAATTCTGACAGGTATCTTGAATTATAATATCAAAGATGAGAAAAATGAGGGAAAATCGCTAATGATTGTTGAATATATGTACATTCTCGTAATGTTTCAATGAAATGTTTTATTTCTATGAAGCGGAGTTACTTAAAAGCTAGTATATATTTCGCTACTTTCTTAATTCCTGACGTCATAACCAAAGATATCTAATGTAGATATTGTCGATCTTTAAGAGCACTTCGTGCAAATTCGACATTGTACATACATACCTACATGAAACTCGTATATCTTAACGCATAATTAACTCTCTTGACGCTAATCTTGCGTAAGCCTAAATTTAAAGCGACTTTTAAAACTGCCAAACTACTACTTTGCTCGAGGTTTATTATAACCATTCGTATTCTGGCAAAAATTCTACGAGATAATTAATACACCCGATCCCACACAGAGGCGGGGCTCTCTAATTTGAAACCGATACTTGGTGTAAACGCGAGTATTTCACACGTACATTCTCGAGATTCATGACAGTTGCGCGCAATAACGCAACAACGGTTACGCAACGACAATGTATAAGGTAAGCGGTAATTTGGAATGTTGGGAGTGCGTTCGCGAACGCGTGGATAGACCGCGTGGCAGCTCGCGAATTCATTTATACACGCGTGTGCATATGTGTACGCGAGTGCACCGCACGTATTCACGAAATGCGTACCGAAATTTGCCGTTTAATTACGAATAATATCGTTTCTGCTATGGAAAACACAAAGATATTTCTAAAACCAATCAACGTTCGAAAAATCGTTTTGATATCCAGCATTTTTAGTTATGATACATATATCTCTCAAAAAATATTTTTGTGCGCATATTCAAATACTGATTATATTGTATATTGTAACAATTTTTACGACATAATGTAATTTAAATATTCCTCACACATGAGTGAAAAATTCCATATTCAGTCAAGGCGCGGTTCTTCGCGTTTAATAATATTTCTTGTGAATTTGTACAATTTCCTGTTTAAGCAAACTGTGCGCTGATTATTTATCTGTCTTAAAATACGATCTTAAACTGAAGCTGAAATAGTAATATCACAAATTAATTGACAAGCAATTTAATATTCTTGATGCAAATAAGCGTCTTAGAAAGCTATTAATAATTTGGTGCTAATAAGCATCTTAAAAACTATAAATAATTTATTACCTCAATCTGCAAGCTCTAATCCGGATTTCCCGAATTCTGTCTTCCTAATTCGACTACTGAGGCATATTGTTTAAATATTCCTCTTGTTTCGCGCTTTAATTAATCCTCTATAAGCAGTCGTGAATGAGTTATCTTGCGACCTAATATCGTCCCCGTTTGAAGCATTTTATAATAAATATACAATGCTGTCGAGGTTGTCTTGAAGTAAATGGGTGACATCGGGGCGCGAGATAACTCATTTACGAGCGAACGAAGTTGATTGATAACGACGATATATCTGGAACTATGCAATATCGTTAAAATATATAATATGAAAGACACACTTTCTTTTCCAAGCTTTAAATAACGCTTTCTCTCCGCAAATGGAAGTATTCGACTCTTGGCAGAATTCAGGAAGTGTCTTGGACGGCCTGGATAATAAATCGCGGATTTATGTCACAGTAGCTAAAAATGCGATACATTGTGCTCGAAACCGCAATTATGCGCTCGCTCGCTTATAACACGCGGCTAATTTGCGATACCGTTAGGATATGTTAGAGCTCCGATGATCAGACAGTTCTGGAGCATAATGACGGAGTCTGCAGCATACGCGAGTACAGTTCGTTATGTTGTGCTATGTTCTCGAGGATTTGATTTACGCGTGTATCCGTATTTTTTATCTTATTTCATAGTGATTACTATGTTACTCTTCCCATCGTAACTTCTTCTCGTCTTATAAAATCTCAGCAGGTTGCCAGAGTTTCGGTAAATCACCGAAATTTTATGCGACAAATAAACGATAATATTCAAATTAGTTAATATTTTCTTGCGAGTCACCAGTAAAGTTATAATCAGTGAATTCATTTAAGATCGAAAAAAACTTCATTATAATATTGAATAAAACTTTGAGAAGCAGTAAATTAAAATATTTTGTCATTATTTCTGTTATATTAATTTTAGAAAAATAATTGTATTATATATGAAAAATAATCTAGTTTGCTTTTATTTAATTGTTGATAATTTCAAAAAAGCAATCTAAAGTTCCGCAGTGAAGATGTTACTGTTTCTGTGATTTTCATTTTAATATACACACATACACTTATTATATATATTATATTATATTTATTTTATACCACAACAATTTTATAATTTTTATTTGCAAATTATAATATTAATCTTTCTTCGTGCAAAAAAAGCGTTACACTAATTATTTCTGTTGTTTTTTAAATAGTGACTCGCCAAAATACACATTATTGCTTGTCACATTTACGTTACTTCTTTCTTCTCAGATTTCGCGCGATACAGCAAATATTTATACAACACTTTGCTCAAAGAGCACGTGTATTTCATAAAAAGAAATTTGCAATAAAACACAGTGGCACATTCGTTTGTATGAACCCCATGTTGTATATTCATGCTCGTAATATTTCTTTCATTCGTTTGATGCCAAAGAGTAGAATAATTTATCAGAATTCGTCTCTACTTACAGCGAAGTTTAAACGACTCTTATTTATTACACTCCAACCGCTTTAATTATAAATCGAAGCATCCCCTCGAGACATAGAGAACTTGTATATTGTCAATCATAGTTTTAATGACTACGTAATTCAATATAACGTATGTCTGATGCATTTCTTATACACGAGGCGTCTTAACATTGTTTTCGAAAAACGATATAATAACATATAATAACAAAAAGATCACAGTCAAAGAGCTTTCTATTTTATGTAATTGATTGCAGACGTTTAAGTGTGTCTCCAGGTTTATTTGAACGGTTTTTTTACGCTTTTACTTTTAAAATAGAGTTACCTTTTTCATTTACAAAGATCGCACACAATTTATCACGATAAAGTAACAAAAGTTCAATCTTTGCGCATGTATAGCGCCCGTCTCTTCTCTAGAGCACCCTCCAGGAAATTCGATCTCTTTCTCCTGCGCGTCTATTCGTGAGATGAAACCGACGCAGTGATTTAGATCAGAAGCTGCGACGAAAGGGACCAGAGTCGCGCATCGCGTGCACGTCGCACAGTTATGCGTTTTCAACGAGAACGAGGTCCGGACCAGTAAATCTCAGCCGGTGTGTTTTGCGTATACGTGAGTATGTGTGAGGACCGTCTCCAATCGCATTTCCGCCTTGACGCAACTGGTGACCTCATGCTTTAACGTTGCTACGTTCTGACAACTAAAATTTGAAGAGAGATGAAAACTTGTATAATTTGAATATTCCAATCGCACCTGACGTGACTTTCGATTTCTACAAAAAAGTAAATATGTAAATTTAATTGCCTACTTAGTGAATACAAAATGGATTTCCTTAATAGAAGCTCGAAAAATGATGAATCTATTTCGACATATTTTTGTATTATGTTTACAAATTTGATATTTGAAGAATGTCTCAATTGGAATTCTATTTTAATATCTTTGATAATTTCATCTATAGAATTTTAAATATATTTCTTAATCTATCAGAGAAGTCTCTCTTATGTCAATTAAAGGAATTAATTTGAAAGAATGTTAAAGCCAACTCCTGACTTGAAATATTAGGAATTCGTAATTCCACGAAACACACAAAATCTCATCGGTCCTCTCTGTAATTTATTTATACTTGCCGTAGAATAAAGTTAATTAACACCTGTGTAACTGGATCTAAGTTTGGGAAACAGCTGTGACTCTCTGTGTTCTGATCCCACGGGTTATTACACGCGTTGCTCTGTCATTCTACTGGATATTCCTCGAAACGCAACAAGCAACAAATACGAACAGCGCCATAGGAGCTACTCGAGTTTCCCGCGCCCATAATAACCCGGCAAATTACTTTGGCAACACAAACGGCGGCGTCCATATTTTCGGCAATTATCCGCACATCCGCGAGGACGATACGCGCTTCCACAGAAGCGACAGGCCCTTCGTTTTCTCCTGGCCGTCGCCGCCGGCGCATGCATACACACGCAAGCACGTGGACGTTTGTGTGGGTGTGCATGCGGTCGCTGTCGACCGCGGGACAGAGTTGGAGTCGGTCAGGATTCCTTCGAGAACCTCGCAGACATGTTGTCTGCGGCGGCGGCCAGTGTGCTTGGCGACACCCATTACGGTCTGACTCGTTTGAAGTCAATTAAGTTTGACCACAGTTCAATACTCTCGCTTTTCGTCTTCATTTTAGAAATAAATGATAAAAAGAAACAGTTTCGGAAAACAGGAAAAATTAATTATTAAACGATGATTAATAATATATTCTGAATTGATTAATTTACAAAGTTAAAGTAAGAATAAAATAAATTATACAAAAATTAAAATCTCTATATATATTATCTTAATTTAAATAATAAATAATTCTAAAATTAAAGTCATTAAAATTAATAAAAATTCTATTTAGACTTAATATTATATTCCCTGAAAATTTTTAGACAGCATTTTGAAGAGAACACACTTATGGAAATTTCGGGATTTTGTTTATGAAGTACAAGCTTCGATACCTTGTAAGTATCAGCTACATCTTCGTGCATGTGAGGGGAACCATTCATTTCGCGGTATACAGAGGACTTCCATTCATGCAGAACACGTCGCCCTCGCGCCGCGGGGAAGAATAATCGACGAGGGGGGCAGAGAGAACGGTCGACCGGCTGGGAAGGAGGTGGAGGACGAACGCGGCGGCTATTCGCGGCATCGAAACGAGGCTTGGCCGTCCTCGAGAATTCGATGTTCCTCGGCGGGAAAAAGAGGCGTCGAAGAGCGAAAACAATCTATCATGTCGACTTCGGCGCAGCGCCGTGCAGCGAAACAAGTCTCGGTGAAGCTTGGACATAGCCGCCACGAGAGAGAATTCTCGAAACACCAGAGATTAAAGCGTAGCGAGCTCCCTTACTGACATCTAAACGGAGTTAGATAAATTATGTTTAACGTTTTTTATTATATTTTCTTGTCCCATGTCACCTGCATTTTTTGTATACAACTAGAGAGAGAGGATAATTTTTAAAAAGCGAGAATCAGAATATTTATATTTTTTTGGATTATCAAATTTATTAATAGATTACGTGAATTATTTGCGTAAAAATAATAAAATTTAAGGAGAGTGAATAAATATAATGAATGCGAGTGTCTTCATATTATATGGAAAGAACGATTTTGTTGAAGTATCTAAAAATTTAGATAAATATAGATCTGAAAATAATTTTGTTGGCTCATCAAAATGATTACGTAGGAAACTCTCAAGCATGATGAGCATTATTACTGCAAAAAGTTTTAACATCCTAGCAACCAGTTTGAGTTGCAATCTTACATAATTATTTTGATAGTCTAACAAAATTTATTTTCAGATCTATATTTAGCTAAACTTTTAGATATTTCAACAAAACCGTTCTTTCTGTATATGTTAAACTATAGTAAATACAAAAACTTATCAAATTTTTCAGATATTTATTATATAAAAAAAGCATACGTGAATTAAATTACACTTGATTCTAATTTGAAACTTTTTCTCTTCTTATGTTACAACATTCTTTGTGCTTTTCTTGCTGCGCAATATTAATATTACCGTCTATTAATATCAAAAGACTAGTAATATAAAAAAATAATGCACGCTTCTATTTCAAAACTCAGAAATATTTGCAAAGTTTTACTTCCTTCTAGCTTTGTCTCCAAAGAATCGCATAAAGGCACAAAGAAAGACTCATCTTTAGCTAACGGTTGTTTGCAAAGTTCAACAAACGATATTCTCGCATTTGTAACACAGGTATGATCGCGCGGGCCACGATTTTTCATACAAATTCGCAGTCTCACTGCCGCGGGGACGCTTTTTGTAGTCGGCGCCGACAACGGAACCCCCCTGAAGCTCGTCGCAAGAAGTCTCCAATTTAAAATGTAAATTGCGCCGGATATTTGGTGTATCGCGTCGCGCAACGCGCGCTTGCGAAATGGCCGCGAAATTAAAACGTAATTTAATTCCCTCTTTGCCCTGCCTACAATCCGTCTCGTCTTTCTCTCTTCTATTCCCTCCTCCTGACTCTCTTTCTCACTCCTTTCTCTTTTTTTCTCTCGCTCATGAGTTCTTCACTCGTACTCGTCTCAATTTCGTCTTCTCTCTTGAGAAAAGAGAAAGAAATCATCTCCTTCTCTCCCCTTTTTGTAAGTGAATTTTGGAACGCAGATTATCGTTTCTGCGGCGCGAAAAAGCCACTTCTTCTGCTATTCGAGAGACTTCTCGCTTTTGGAAAACGTTAAGAAATCCGAATGCGGGCGTAAAATTGTCGTTTGCTTCGCTCGAAAGGAAGGAAGAAAGAAAGGGCATCCACAAATGCATTCCGTGATATACGTTCAATCGTGTTCTTTCCTACTGGAAAAGAAAAGAAAAGCTCGCGTTAAGAAATTTTCGTCGACGTTTTCGCCGTGTATATCGTGACGTGGCTAAAAAAGAGAAAACTGACGGATACGCGCTTAAGAAGATCGTCCGGTGCAATTAGTAGTACAAAGTGCACAAAGGCGGTAGTCAGCAATACTGGCTGCTGGCGAAACACCGGCAGCGACCTGTTTTATAATCTCGCGGGATCCACTTTACCTCCCCTGCGTCCCGCTGGCGCTCTTCTCTTTTTCAAGAGTTGCGATACGAAGGAGCGAGAAGGGGAGGGTTCGCCATCCCCTTCGTCTTTTTTACCACGGCGTTCGCAACGGACGCAACGTGCACTTCTGGCGAGCACTCGCGGATAGCCATCACCATAGCGACCGCTTAATTGGAGAAGGATTTCCGTAATAAAATCGTCGAGTGCCCCCACGCTGCGGCGTGGAACAAATTCGCATAACTTCCCGCCAGGAGGAGCGCGACGAATGTCAAAGATCAGGAAGGCGAGAAAGGGCGCGAAGACAACAGGCCCACCCACGTTCCCCGTTTCTTCTCGTCTGGACTCGATTATCGCGTGAAACGGATCGAGCTTTTTGTGTTTGTGTTGAAGTAATCGGGATCGAACACAGGATGAGTTTTATGCCGATATACAGATTAGAAGGAATCGAATAGAACAAAATGGAAGATTGTTCTGTTATATGTTTATGCATTAATTCGTAGACATATCGCACTCTAGTAGTTCAGATTAGCGTTATATATTTATTCACATTAATTCACTTTTTAACACTTTAACATTTTATTTGGAGTAACCTATTTAATTTTGTTTATTTAAAACTACTTAAAAAGCATTAATTATATTTTATTATGTTTATTAACTATTATAATAGTTTTAATGTAACCCTTTTAACAGTAACATATTAATGTTAATGATATATTTTATTGTAAATTAATGAGGATAAGTGAAAAGTAAGTAAATGTTATGGACTATTTATGGCTGAAGACTTATTAAAGTCATTACATAAGCTTTAAGTATTGAATCGTAAGAAATTGACCAATTATAGTTGATTATTCTTTTCACATTTGGCTGTAATTGGTCAACTTACTGCTTAAGCCTTGAAGCTTAGGTAATGGCTTATTGTAGAAAGCACGTTAGAGACATATAGAAACATAAATCTTAATCCCTATGTCAAGAAATGTGCAATATTTCACATCAGTTAGTGTTCAACCGATTTTTTTGTTAATCGACCAAGAAATAAATTTTATCATACACGCAGTCGGTCTCGTCGACGAGATATAACACGAATATCCGGAAATGTCACACTCGTCTCTTCTAAATCCGACTCATATCGCGTCATCGTATCCCTTAATTCGCGACCAAATAAAATGCGCAAGAAGAGCGATAAATTCCCATAATCGCCCTTTACATGGACTTCACGTGGACATTCCGCAGAGATATCAGACCATATCGCTCCCCGACCGCAAAGGCACCGTGACGCAAATAACGTCCTAAAACGCGCTGTAAAACCCCGCGTACAATACTGGTATCCGAGGGGGGGCACCTGACATCGCAAAAAACGCCGTAAAATCGCCATCGAGGTCGGGGCTTAATGTCGCGGGAGTCCGAGAGCTCTCGTACACGCGAGGAACATGAGAGAGGAACGGGGAAAGAAGGGAGAAAAGCACACGCGGGTTCCATGCCCGTCGCGCCGACTGCACGAGTCGCATAAACGTGCCCCCGAGAACATAACTCATTGCGGTAAACGGGCGTCGCGCGGCACGCCGCGCCTCGAGAGCGAGCCTTATACGTTACGGAGAGAAACCGGCCGGTGTGTGCCTAAACCACTCGCATCTCTGTCTGTATTAAGTTTAACATCACCGCACGAAGGAAAATTACGGCTACTGCAAAATTTAGTGCATTCATCCGTGCATTAATTAATCGCTCCATTAGTTGCCCCGTAGTTGTAGTTTTGCTGGGCTTCTCCCATTGCAGGTATTAAATTCAGACGAACTTGGACCAGAGTATCGAACTTCCGCGTGTGATACTTGTACGCATGCGGTCAGTGGAGGAACAATCAATATAGTGTCAAGTATCGTCAATAGAATCAGTCGTAGAGCTTACAGAATTTCAACGAAATAAGCCTATCTCGTTTCGATTATTTTACGCGTAAATTAGCTGGGTTTAATTTCTTTTGTTCGTGAATATATAAATTCATTTATTCTATATTAAAATTATTACGGTAATTAATAAACATAACAATACAATTAATTTTTTTAAATAATTTCAAGTAAAAATGGAATAATTATTCCACACTGAAAGAAAAAAATGGTTGCAATTACCATAATTTAACTATATATAGTTTAGTCATTTTTTTTTGCTATTAATAACAGTCATACGCACTGCTTAAAAATCTTTAGTTTTTTAAACATATTTTCTAGTTGTTATATTATTATCATATAAATAACAAGTAAAAATTTAAGAAAATAAGTATTGACTTAATTGCGATTGCATTTATTGAATAAAAATATTTATTTTATTTACCATTTAAGTCTTAATTAAGTCGTGATATTCTACTATTTTAATATTTGAAATCGTAATTTATAGTACAATTTTTCCATATTTGAGAAAACTATATACTTGGCCATTATCATTATATTGCAGCAGTAATAACCATAAAAATGGAGCTTCATAATTATTTTACTATACAATTATGGTCACCAAATGTTTCTCTCTCAGCGCAAATAGTAAATGTTAAGGAGCTAGAAAAAATTCTCTATATAATCAGAATTGTGACATAAAATACATCATAGAACATTATAACTGACTGTTGATTTTTCCCATAAGTTTGTCGAACGCAGCAAAGCTATCATTCCTTTCATTGTTTATTCACAGGGTTGTTGGAGGAACGATCAATGTAATGAAGTGCGTTATATAGAAATGTACCCATGTGGCCATAAAGGTATATTTTATTAACGCTATTCTTACAGCCGTTATAAAAGTGTTACAATCTCACGAGGATGTAATTATATTATTCTCACGTGAACACGCAGCCCTATTTCTTTCGTTAGAGATCTAGCAGAGTATTAATCATCCTAACATATCTCTTTTACGCTTTGTATAGCATCGACCGATAAATGATCATCTCAAATCGCTTTTTAACCGGAGCATCGCTCTCACCTCTTATTATCTTAAATGGATTATTTAAAAGATAATTGTTGCGCGTAATCGCCTCTGAGTAATGGTCCCATTTTCAATTATCTTCATTCCATTGCCAATTACACTTGCGAAGTTACTCGGGTACGGCTTCCCAGCGTATTATAAAGAATCGTTAAACGGGATATTATTGTAATTTTATTTCTAATTTTACGAGTACAATTTTCTTTTATACGTCGAGAGATTCGCATATCAAGAGTTTTAACTATAACACTCCCGCTTTTTTAGAAATATTTGAAAATATACACTAAGAGAGATACGTGGTTGAATTATAAATTGGAATTCTGATTAAAAATGGACGAATTCGAATTTTCTGGTTAAATCTATAGTAGAATTCTAATTGAAATAAATAAAATTCTAATTGCTACAATCAGAATCTTCTGGTTTGTCCATTTTCAACCAGACATTTTTCTCAGTGTGTGTAACGTATAACAAAATATAAAATACCGTAAATGTTCCTCCTTTAAAACTTTCGAATACTTATTTATTTCACTTTTTTTCCATCTGTAGTTCTAGCTGCATAAAAAGAACGATCGTGTCAAATATCGTTTACGATCATTGTAAATTGAAAAAAAAAAAACGGTCAATTGAGTTAGCAATGTTTTGTATTGAAAATACGAAGCGACGGTTCATCAAGTGCGTACCAATTCGCGCAATTTTGCACGGAGAGAAATTGCGCATTTTGCGGCACGTATTAATTAATAGGTAGCGTCGGTTTTTTTTTTTTCCTTTCGATACAACGTGGAACGAGTCAATCGAAGATAACCGACGTCCGAGGAGTAAAAAAGGGAAGGTACGGAGAGGGCACTGATCCTGATTTGGCGCCCGATCGCACGCAATTTCACCCATGTCTGAAATTAATTAACCGCGATAATTAATGATGACATTTCTTCGAACGTAACGCGCTGTAATGCGGAGAGGTTTTTTATTTATCGCGCGGTTGACGTTTCGCACGCACGCATGCTCATACGTTTATACATGTACATGTAGGATATACCTATATCGGCGTCGAAACGAAGGGGAAACGTTTTGCGCGCGATAATCCGGACAGACGTCTGCAGGGGGGATGCAAATACTTCTGGCAGGGATCGATTGAAATTACTGGTTTAAAAAACAAGGGCTGGTGATGTAATTGTTTTATCTGATAGATTAATTTTAGCGTTTCCCCAAAAGAATGATATCCGCCAACACCAACAGAATTGTATTACGAAATTATTTAAAAGTATAATCTCTTTATAAAAATTATCCGTGCATTTAATGATTTTAAAGGAATATTTAATTACTAAATACATTAATCTAAAAATCCTCAAGTGAAAGATTAAACATCGTACGTTTTTGGTCCGCCATATTTTTCAGGACTCGCTTGATAAAATAAGATGCACACATCTATCTCATTTTATCTTAAGCATTCTGTCTTAGGCAGGTTCTGAAAAATATGGCGGTCTCCAAACTCTTACTTAAGAATCTTTACATTAATCGACGTTATAGTATTCGAATATCTTTTCCAAGATAACCTTTATTCACTTGAAATAAATAATAACTTGGACAGAGTTTAAAATACACCGATACGAATTCTTCTATCTAAATATTACACATCTTCACGTATGCAAACAGGGTACATCGATTCAACTTCTATTTAGTGTTGGTTAATTATACTCAGATGCAAACCACGAGTTTTTCGATTTACGCAAAATAACACAGACAATGTCAATACACCGCATTCGCCAATACGTTCCACGTTTTACGGAACTACCTTCACAAATTCGCTATGGAAAAAGAAATAGACCGTTCGCGTATTTGACTTAATCGAAGTTACAAACATTTTTCCGCGATATACATATATTCGCCTTTCAAAGCGGACAAAGTTGGCCGACGATTATCTATACACGTGAAAGCGCAATATCGAAATGGGGCGAGAGAAACCCGAAATGTACGACGAAGGAGAATTGTCAGCTCGCGCGACAATCTGCGGGAATTCCACACGCGGGACAATCTGCTCACGGATGACCGATCGTGTCGAAATCGAAACGCGTAACCGGAATCGACCAACGCGAAAGATTCTTCGTCGACTCGATCGATCGTACAAAAGTGGCGTGTCAATTTTTCGCAGGAATATTTGCATCTCTCCTGCAGACGATTAGCTTCTACTGGCCAGTTTCGCATTTTGCATTTGCACGGCGCGCGACAGCTGTAGCATAACTAATTAGCTTGATTTACGTTTTCTAAACGCAGTTAACGTTGTTGAACTGACACAATTCACCATTTCTTTCTTGTCCCACTATTTCCAATTGCGAACAGTATTGCGTTAACTAGCGTAGAAAGCGATTAGTTACGGTTCGCTGCGAGTCAATTATTTAATTAATTCGAATCGAAAACGGATCAAATATTTCGAACTGGCATTTACATTTAATCAGCGCTCTAATTTTCGCAGCTTATTTGCTCTTTAAAAACAAACATCATAATATGAATGCCTCGGCTTCGTAATAATATTCTTTTACTATTAATATTATTTTTTATTTCTGGCTGGAAGAAAACAGAATGATACATATTTTTAAATATAATTTAATTAATGTTGTCAACGAAATTATGCTCATGTACGTCGCTGTTATGCTCAAATTAAAAAATTTCTGTTACATCCGCTGACAGCAATCGTTTAAATGACGAATCGCAAATTACAAATTAATTAGAGTGCAGATTAAATATACATTACATTTTGATTAAACTTTGCTTTAAATACGCGATTAAGGCTCGTTTCTACCAATGTAGATTAACTTTAATCTCAGTTCAACTTACTCTTTATCTTTTTTTAATTCTCAGAACTGGAAAAAGATGAAGAGTTAGTTAAAACCGAGATTAAAATTAAACTATTGGTAGAAACGGGCCTTAATCGCGTATTTACAGCAGAGTTTAATCAAAATGTAATGTATATTTAATCTGCACTCTAAAATTAATTTGTAATTTGCGATTAATATACAGAAAACTCGAGATAATCATAAGAAATTTACGAGTTTAAAAGTCTTAATTTTCGCGACCGATGATTCGTGTACAGTCATTTCTAAATACATTTGCGTGCGTCGAATGCATATATGTAATTATACATGTCCTATTGTCTCGCACCGACAAATTCCGCAAAGATAAATACTTGTGACGATTTAATCGCCACAAATTAATAACAAAAATGCATTAAAACTCAAATGTAAAATCCAATTTCAGCTACAAAGTGTAAAGAAGCTCGGAGTTCGCTGATAACCGAAAAAACCGCAGATTCCGAGCGTCTAAAGGGCCGTCTACATAAATCGCGAACGCAGTTCGCAGACGCATTTGCGACAGCCAATCAGAAGCGTCAATGGTATACTAATAACAGCTTTTCATTGGCTGTCGCAAATGCGTCTGCGAACTGCGTTCTGCGTTTGCGACTTATGTAGACGGCCCTTAAAGGCGCCTTCCATTTATCGCACCTCTCCTGCCCGAGCCCTGTGTGCGCCAGGCACCGTGTCTCTTCGAAAATAAACAAGGGTGCTCCTTCGCGATCGTCGATCCAATTAAATCCGATTATATTTTTCGCCGCGGCGCGTTCTACCCCCGCCCCCCCTCGCGAGAATCCAGACCGCGGGACGCGCGTGCGGGGCGCGCGAATACCGGTGGCGTCCCTTATCGATTCGAAACGATTTTGGAGGGTGGTTTTACCCTCCGACGTTTTTGATTTCGGCTACGCGGCCTCCGTGATACCGGGGCAACGCTTCGCCGCTTCGAATTAAGGGGTGAGCCTCGAGAGGCCTAACCCCAGGATCGTTTCGAAGAGAGACAGAACGCTGGATGCGCGGGGTGAAGAAAGGGGGGGGGGAGGAGAGAGAGACCGGAGGGGACGAATAGACAAGAAGGGATGCGGAATCGAACGGGTCTCTTCTTCTCTCGATGTTTATTTTTTACTTCACGAAAGAGCCATACGCGCGCCACGCCGGATGCGCACCCCATACGGTCCCCGATCCCGAAATTCAATAAATATGGCCCCGTTGAATAACGGGTGTTAGATACGCCTGGCGTTCCTGGAGAGACTCATAATATGGGATTATTGCCGTAGCCTTGAAATCCGCGACGAATCGAGAGGAGTAACGTTTGCGGAATGAGCAAAAAGAAAACGCGAATTGACGTATCTGCGCTAACAAGAGCTGAAACGCGGGCTTTGCGATACAAAGAGAAACTCTGTAACGGAATATTTATCGAATTCGCCATACGGATAATGGAATTGTGAAGGTTCAGTGGCTTCATTTAAAGCCAGCCGTATTCTGCTCAAAGAGATTTCCTATTGAGTTGAGCATTCAAAAGTTGCGGGAAAAAAATGTAATATCCAATTAAATTTTCTCCTGGAAAATACTGACTATGAATTTGATTAAAGAATTCGCGCGATCGTAAAGCGTGACGATATCTCCAAATAAAGCTAATATTTTATGTGTCATATGGTGAACTTTTTTAACTGATTGGCTGCAGGACAGAGAAATCCGAGAACCTCTCTGTTATGCATCCAATCAACAGACTTGAAAAACCTTGTTATACGACGCATAAAATATCAGCCTTACTTTGTATCTCAACGGCAGGAAAAATTGCGGACTTTGAAGCATCACTACAGATTATGTTCCGAAACACAATAGGTATAGTAAGCTTTAAGGGCGCCGAGTAAAAAAATTAGTTGCCATGATATTGCAATCGTAAAGTGATAGATATAAGTTTAATATTCAAGGCAATCTCTCCTCGTTGTACAGTCAAAAGTAATATGTTGCCCGCAAGTTGCAACGGATTAGCCAGCTACAGAGCTATTTCTCCATCTCCGTCCATTTAATTTTGCAATCGTAAACACGTTACTCATATTTAGTCTATTACAAACATGGCGATTCCAATAGAGATATTTGATCAGCTAATGTTGTTCTAGCTCTCTATACTTCCTAATATCATGCTTGATATTAAATTGAAATATATGAACTTTACATAAAAGGGAGCAAAATAATTTCTCAATTAAGCCACGCAACGTATATCTATTGATATTTTTTGTATATTGCGTTTGTATTATAAACATATAATGGTAATTATAATTCAAATTTTTGCGTAATTTTTTTAATCAATGCAATTTGGATTAAATATCGGTTTTTTTTCTAAATTTAACAAAATTCCAAATTAATTTAAACAAAGAAATATTCTTTTTAAAGTTTCTCACAGAGTAATATTATGTACTCAATAAATTTTGATAAAACAGTATTTTAAGGAATAATGTTCTATGGAACAAATAAAAATACAAGAGAGAACAAGAGAAAGAGAGAAAAAGAGAAAGATTTTACCGTTATGTTTATATTCATCATATCATACTTCATCTAATATACAGTAGTATACTTGGATGTTATTACATTAATGTACTACGTGCCCTAATTCCTGTACAATGATATATACAATAGTATTACGGTCAATTCATTCACGCAATCACACAACAGAACGGACATTGGTATACCTATCAATCATTTGCAGAATCTCATAGCATCCGCTTTCATCGCAGAACTCGTATATACATATCTCCAATCACGTAATTCTGCTTGGCTTTAAATCTCTCTCTCACTCTCTCTCTCTCTCTCTCCCTCTTTCCCAACGATTATAATATGCATAATTATCAAAATCCGTATAACTAAATTCAAACTCTTCGAAAATGCATCCGCATTTGCACACACAAATTCGCATTCCGTCTCGGGATTAAATTGCTGTTATACATCACGTGGTTTGAATAATCGTTAGTATCCAAGCGCCCCTAACTTCGATTGAGGCTTATTACTCAACAACAGACTAACCGATACATTTTAGTAAAACGATTTATCGGACTAAACTAATGAACTGGAAGTACTTTAGTTACCTTATTTAATAGAAGGAACATCATTCTATGGAAATAGTTGTGTGCGTGTATATATACTTTGAATTAATTTTCAATTTATATAACCAAAATTCAAATTAAAGTATAAATTTTGAGCTGACAAGCTATCCAATAAAAATAAAATATTGTATGACAAGAACGATTTTGCGCAGAAGTATTTAAATATTTAGCTAAATACTGATCTAAAAATAATTTTGTTAGACAATCAAAGTAAGTAATCATGTAAGAACCTCAAATATGACAAACAATGCTGTAAACAGTTTTGACATTCTAGCAATCAATTTGAACATTCTGCATAATTATTTTAATCGACAAAATTATTTTTAAACCTGTATCTAGTTAACTTGTTAAACGTTTCAGCAAAATCGTTCTTTCCATATTACGTTTAATGATGTTATTCAATTACGTTCCAATTTTTAATTGTTCAATTTAGGACATTATTCTATCCGCGTAGATTAAATATGTTTAATCCGAGAGTAACCCATTGCAATAAGTTGCCCAGATAGACAGATGTACATCAATTTTACTGCAACTTTATGTTGTATTCGATCATCAAATGCTTCATAGGTGAGCCGATTGTGATTCCAAATATTGTAGTCGTATTTAGTAAATTAGAAAACGAAATACCATGATGCAAATATGATGTAAATATGAGAAACAAATATGCTTTCTACGACATCACATCAGGATTACAAATTCTTTTAACAAGATTCAGTGCATCAAGATCAACATCTATTTACCCAAATTTTACAGTATATTTATCTTACTTTATGCGGCATAAAATAAAAAAAAATATTTTAATTATTTAAGCTTTCTATAGCATCACATAATAATTGTAAATGTGCATCATTATATGACGTATTTCATTTAATTATGTATGACGTAAATATTTCATATAGTGATATCGAAAAAAGAATATTATAAATCTAAAGATATATTTTCATACATATGTTTTTGTAATTCTATAACAAAAAATTTAATCATTCAAATAACCTAAATTTAATATTTACTTTAATATAAACGTTTTTGCTTTAATGATGTCATAAATGATCATAAAATTGTTCTAAATTTTCAGTAAATTAATTTGTGCATATCGTGATCGTCATACAAGTCTATCTGGGTGATGTACAAACGCATTAAAACAGTTTATGTAAATGAAACAAACATAGTAATGTTTCAGACCAAATATTACAATGACTGCGTCCATTAGATTTTATCCGCAACATATGCAGCCAATCGAGAGGTGTTAATTTTTAGATAATTCAATCATTGCTGCCTAAATTGAAGAACGCATTAATTCTGAACGACACGCGTTGAATTTCTTATTAGTATTGAAATGAGGTAATTGAATTAGTATCGGAAACCTTTGCACTCGTTGGCATCCCTGGCGGTGGCCCTAGCCCACGGGCGATCGAAGTGGAAGGGCCGGCACCGCTCGCAGTCCCTGCCAGCGGTGTTGTGCCTGCACTCGCAGACGACCTCGCCGTCCTTGCCGGGGATGCAGCGCGCCGCGTGTCCGTTGCACTTGCACCTGCCGCCCACGGCGAAGTCCGAGACCGCGTAGTGATGGGCCATGGTGGCGGTAGCCGGACCCAAGCCGTTCATCGCCACGCTGGCGAGCGTGGTCGTGGTCGTGGAGATGGTGACCGGCACGAAGCCCATGTCTCGGACCGCGGCGTCGATCGCGTCGTTCGACTGCATCTCTTGGGGCGCGATCACCTGATGGACCGACGGTAATGCCGTTACCAGCGGATCCTGCGCGTGCAGGATCGCGTTCTTCTGGTTCTTGAGCCGTTCCTCGCGCTCGCGTTCTCGCTTCGTCAGCTCCTCCAGCCCGATCGCCGCCACGTGATGCTCCTCGCCGTTGTGCGATACCTGATCCGGGCTAGATTGCTGCGGCATATGCAGCCGGTTGAATACCACCCGAATATCCGTCGCGGTCACCCAGTCCTGTAGTACCGGTGAGTTGTCGAAGTCGGCAGCGGATGGTCGACCTTCCAGAGTGCTAAAGGCGATCCTGCCGACTGGACCGAGACCATCTCCGCCGGTGTAACGATGGCTGTCGGTACACCGCGCTTCTTGCTCGTTCGCTTTGGTGATAGTCGCGCGATTGGGCCTGCCATAGACCCGGCGGCATTGCGATGAGTAAAACTGAAACGGTTGCCAGGTCTTGCCGTAATCCATGGACTTGTAGATCGCGATGGAGTCCGGCTTGGCGGCGCGCGGGCAGAACTGCAGACTGACGTACGTCAGCTCGTATTTCTTGCCGAGCGAGAGGGTCAGGGTGACGTTGTCGGGAGGCGCCGAGAAGCTCTGCGAGCTAACGAGCGGCTCGCTGCGCCAGCAGGTGACGTTGTTCGGATTGTTAAGGTCGGTCAGATAGCTGGCAGGGAAACGTCGCCGGGGCGTGCTATCGTCGCACACGTGACAGTGACCGATGCCGGTGGTGCCGCCGGGCTCGTCGGTGACGTCGCAGTAGCGGGTGGGCCCACCGGTGCCGCACGTGGACGATGCCTCGACGGTTGCGCCGAAAGCCGCATTCACGAAATCGGGTATGCACCGCCGTGGCCGATCCTCGTCGTAGCACGGATCGCTGGGGTTCTGCTGGCTGGAGAACATCTTGGTGTAGATCTCGCCGCGGACCTGCTGCAGGAGCAGCAGCTGGCCAAACAGGACCGTCGCGAGGACGATCCATGGCCGGAAGGATCGGCGTGAGCACCGTTTCTCCGTGCTCATGCTGCACGCCGTTGGCAAACGCCGTTCCATTCTTCGCGTTCTGTTGTGTCTCTTTGCGGAGGTGCGCTACGATGATCGTTGACGATTTCACGATTTCACGACCACGAGAAGATTCTCACGTCTCCTCGTCTCTTCCCTCCTACCTTCACTTTCCCCTCTATAGAAAGGGGGACTGAGATGCGATCGGTTCTAGACTCCGCTTCGCGTCATGTTGAAATCAGACCACGTTTAATTTCTGTCGTTCGTCTCTCTCTCTCTCTCTCTGAATCCGTCTCTGTCACTCGCGACGGCTCACATTATATTGGCACTGGCCAAGACTTGAAACGCGACACGATGATGAATTTATTTAACTATACGCTTAGTCTCGCGAAAAAGATAAACGCACTGTTCACACTGAAACTAAGACTGCTGTCCAAGGAGCCGCCTGACTTTATCACTCGAAAAGTTTTTTTTTTCTCACTTAACAGACCCACGAATTTTTCACCCTACGATCGTCGAAAACGCGTCTCGAGCCGAGCAACGAAATGAATTAACGGACGAATTTTCTGGCGCGAATAAGCGAAGGAGGAATTCGATTGCGATCGGACACCGGCGAAACCGGCGATAAAAGCACCCTACCTCGACAGCGGCTCGCCGCTAACTGAAACGCCGTCCTCGCACGATGCGCATCCGAACTCCGAACTGCCGCGAGTCCCTCTCCGGTGGTGGGCCCTCTGCGCCCCGCAGCCCCCGATGCGTGCTACTCCCCCCTTGACCCCCTCCTTTCATCTCCGTTCGACCAACGACTCGTCACTCTCGCTCGCACGCTTGCGAGAGATCGCGCGGGCCAATCGGACGAGACATTGGCCTCCCCGCTCACTCAAGACTGGTCCATGGATCGTGGATCCAGCGCGAAGGGATGTTGCGCGTGCTACCATGGACTGAAAAACGGTGGACTGACTCCGAGGGTGCTTCCCTCGAGGGTTAGGACGGGACAGGCGCGTGATTTTTCTTGTTTCCTTTATTTCGCTCGCGTTTCGGCGGCTTCAAACGTTAACCTGTTGGCTCGTTTGGGTTTGGGATTTGCTTCTCGATTGCACGAGGTTTTAATTGAGAACGAAGACGGCTGTGAACTGGTTAATGAACACTACCTTTCTTTTTTTGAAATGACAATTTTCGAATATGTCAATACCGAAAGATTTTTTTTACTCTCTAAAATCTTTGTTATCGAACTCTAGAGTGAAATTATTTCACTCTTATAGAAATTGATAATTGAGCAATTCTTTTTCAAAACTGGCTTATCACTCTTTTGTTATTCTTTAGAATTAGATTCCATTCCAAAGATTATAGAGAGTATGCTCTTATAAAAAAATGGCTTATTTATCTAATACATCTTTTTTATAATTTATCTTTGTACGGAAACTCTTCAAGTATTTTTCCATGATTAGGGTTTATATATAATATGTATATGACGTATAACATTATATAACGTTAATCTGCTATGTCTTTGTTAGTGCACAATGTATATTCGCATTAGTTTGCCTACTTACTATTGCATGGTGCACGTACATTAGTTTGTGTCCTCCTATGTTACGCTACCGTCGCTTCTATATATACTCAGGCATAATATTGCTCGTGTAATCCATTTCCATTTACACCGCAACCTACTACTGAATACCATCTCCATTGATTAATTTGAGTAATGTCTTGATTAACCGAATTTAGTTAACAAGAACCGTCTTGTATTTCCAAATTACAATCTAAATTCTAAAATATAAAGTACTAAAACATCAAAATTTGTTACTTTGCTAAGATTATATCGTCACACAACATCAATATATAATATCATAAAAATGCAAATATGCTACGACTACTATTGAATAATTAATGTAATTGATCGATTGAATAATAAGCAGATACATATTCAGTTGGAAATATATGATGTATTTCAAATATCAAAATACATTCAATGAACAGAAGTGATTTCTCCCAGAAAGATATAATTGGATATTTTTTTCTGTAGTGATTCTTATTGTTAAGATGATAGCACACAAAGTGTTTAAGCATAGCATAGCTAGTATAGAAATGTCTGGATCAATGAGCATGTTATGTAAATCAATATGACACTTCATGCTCAATGATTCAGGCAGTCTTATACTATGCTACGTTATGTTATGATTATGCAGTTTGTGTGCTATAGCCTAAGTTTGCAGCAAAATATTTTGATATTTAGAATTACAAATAAAAATGGTAGAAAAAAAACTAGAAATTTTGAATAAATAATTTAATAAAAAGCAATCAAAAGATAATTTAGATTCCTTCTATTTTAACAACTAACAAATAAGGTTACCATACACGAATCGGCGCTGTTATTTGTGAGCTATAATTATAGCGTTCGAATAACAGCGCCGATTCCTATAATAGCCCTATTTCCTTTGTTAGTTGTTCAATAAAAAACTGTTTTTTTCCTTGATCCTTGAACATTTTTTTACTGGGATATATTTTTTGGAGCATTTGACAGCTTTGACGCTGTACTATTATCCTAGAATTCCGTTTTTGCATTCATCCAAAAGTTTTCTCTGAAAAGATAGCTATAAAAGTCAAAATGAAGTATACTGACACTAAATGGCAGTAGGTACACTACTATTCATAATTGTTTAGACGATATTTTTTACTGTATTCTCCGATTTTAAAAGTTAAGTAAATGTTTTAGACTGTTATTACCACAAATAATACTTTATTAGAATAATTGACGCTGCTTTTGTTATATATTTGTTACAATTGTACATATTCTAAAATACAAATTAGTGAAGCAACGTTTATTGAACTATCTCTAACTATTCTTAAATCAATATTATTATATGTTATTGCTCAATTAAAATTTAAAATACGTACAACTACAACCAATATACACTACAAAGCAATGTCAATTATGCTAATAAAATATTATCTATGTTAACAACAGTATGGGTCATTGCTTATCTAGCTTTTAAAATTGGAGTAAAATGTAAAATATCTGTCGTTCAAGTAATTATAATAACAAAATTCTCCTTTTACAATCGCTCATAACCTGACATTAAATTATTGACATTCTAACATATCTTGGATAAGAAAGTATTATCTCAGTTCTCGATTATACGATCACCGTCCTGTTCAAGAAATACGTTATGGAACATCTCGTATAAAAGTTACTAATCAAGGTAGACGCAAACAGCATCGATGAATTAACAATCGAATGTTCATCAATGGGACATGTTCATTCAAAGAATCGACCGCCTCGAGCGGGTCGTAAAGAATCGCTCGCTTCTCTACCTTTCTGCTGCAAGAGAAAGATCTTCGAGGAATTTATCAGCGGATTATTTCACGGCGATCCCCGCGGGCGAGAAGGCACCTCTTCCGTCGATTTCGTCGGGAGAGGACCCGGTCTGCCTGCGTGCAGAGCTTATAGAGCGAGTTTTCTGCCGCTCGATTGGTCGGCGCCGTCGAATTGGCGGTCGAGGAAGAAAAAAGGAAAAAAATGCATCAGACGAGAGGATCAGCGGGAGAGAGAAAGGAAGAAAGAGGGAGACCGACGAGGAGGGAGGGAGTGAATGGAGAGAGAGGAGAGCGACGTCTGTTGCCGTCACGCGAACTCCTGTTGGACCGCAACGTGGAAAGGCCTCGTTGGCTCGTCCGACTTGACAGCTCGAAATCTGGTATCGGATACGATAAATATAGGTCCTGGGGAATTAAGTCAGAGCCGCGGATCTCTCCGCGGCGAGCGTGAATCCGGTTGATCTAAAGTATTCGTTGTGTGCTCTTTTCTCCCTGTAAATCACGCAGTTTCGGAGCCTCTTTTTTATTAACGATGATTTTAGCGTTGATAGAGTGCCATGCCTTCAGCAGTTCAGCACCTTCGCGACTGCTCGTATATTTTTAGAAGTAGTATATATTCTCGCCTTATTAGAAAATTGTTTGTCCTGGAATCAGGCGACGTTGATTATTATGTATCTGCTTATTAATTATGCTACATCTACGCAGTCCGATAATTTTATACGTACGTTGTACGATTATTATTTTAAATAGCACGTTCGTCCATAATGTGAATCGTTATAAAAAGATATATGTTAATTCATACATAAGAGAAATATATAGTAATAGAATTTATATAATTTTAATAATAATTCTCCAACAATAATTAAATTTCTATAATTCCAATTATTGCCATAAATTTATCTCAATGGAACCTTAATTTACAAAATTTGATTTGCAGAGAGTCGTACGCTCAATTATTTTTTAATGCAAAACTGGACTCGAAAAAGATTGCCTAATCCACTTCCGACGAGAAATACGGAGTCTAGTCTAAATCTGTAAAAGTATAAAATATAATACATCTCTAAATCTATGCGATTTTGTAGTGTGAGGTCAAAAGTGCTGACACAAACGCGATAGCGCGACATGTACTCGCGCGAGATGAAAGGCGCGTGAAAACGAAGAGTCGTTTAAAGGCGCCCTGCAGTCTAACAGAAGGCGTCTTTTACGCCAAAAGACCGTCCTCCAGGCAAAATATCCAAACGTTCCGTACCAGAAGCAGGCGCGCAAGAAACATAATTATGGCGTTCGGGCGCAGGTGGTGGCTGGAATGCTTTTCACAGGGCGCTACCTCGTCGCGTTAAAACGCGCTCTTCTTTCGGCGGCCTTTCGCCTTTGCGTTCGCCGTCAAAAATCAGGAGGGAAGGTTATTTAGGATGTATACGAGAGGCGTTCTCGCACGCAAAGGAATAACTCGCGACTGAAATAATAACGCTTAATAATATGACACTCGAAAGGAGAATCTCATTCGCATTTTCGATCACAATGCTCGACAATTTCTTCTAGAGATACATTGTTATTTATGAAAGAAGATCGAAATATCACGCAAACGCGACATACTTGCACTGATAAAAAATGTATTGAATTTTAATAAATAATTGTGTAGGCATATTTCTATTATAAGTATTTGGTTGTCGTTCTAAAAAAAACGTTCGAGAAGCGTTTCTCGCGCGAACCTGTCGCAACACTCGCAACAGGAAAATCCCATCGCAATATAATAACTGATACGCGGGCTCCCTAAATCGCGAGGATTGGCTATCGGGAAATCGCCCGATCGTGTATGATTGGGCCAGGGGCCCTCACCCCACCTTGTTGGCGTCGCGCGGCCCTCGCGATCCGCGCGGAGTCGGTCGCTGTCCAGCAGGCCTATTCCGCCTATTCTGTAACTCTTAACTTCACTCTTAACGTTAGGCGTCGTCTACAATACACGGAGTAAAAAGTAAGAGTAAGAAATTGACTAATCACAGTCGATTATTCTTCTCACATTCGACTGTGATTGGTCAATTTCTTACTCTTACTTCTTACTCCGTGTATTGTAGACGGGCCTTTCTTCTACAATCCACGGAGTAAGAAGTAAGAGTAAGAAATTGACCAATCACAGTCGAATGTGAGAAGAATAATCGACTGTGATTGGTCAATTTCTTACTCTTACTTCTTACTCCGTGTATTGTAGACGACGCCTAAGTTTCGTTGTAATTTTTTATCTTTCACCATGATAAAAAAGCTGCGCAGAAGCATTATAATGATAACGAAGTTTGCGTTAAGAGTTACAGAATAGATCTGCAGGGACCATCGACATCTAGAACGGACCGTTGATGGCAATGGTGGGAGTAGAAAGACGATTAGAGTGAGAGGCAGGAATAATAAGATCGTTCTTTCTCTGTTTACTGTTGTTCTAACTAGCCTGATTGGATGCAGGGACGCGATTCCGTAAAGCCCATTCTACGTAAGACGCAAAACGGGTCGCAGGTCGCAAAATTAGAAACTAATCTAACGTATTTTAACCCTTACCATACCATCTACAATTTGGTGCCTCATCCATACCATCAAGGGTCACTTCAAATCTCTTCGTTTTTTCACCTCTTCAAAATAATAAAAAACATCTCTAAAAAAATTCACCAACATACTTTCAACTTTCTAGAATAAATATTGACTCTTTATTTTGGAAAATAATAAAATGTGTGTGTGTGTAGTATAATTTATAATTACCGAAAGACTCAAAGAAACTTGCATGAACAGGAATCGCTCGGTCATTAGTTACCCATATTAGTACGGTAAGGGTTAATTATAATATGGTTGTAGGACGCAGAATGCAGGACGCAGAAAGTTGGGTGAACTTCAACTTTCGCGTCCTGCGTCAATTACGTCCTATGTACTGCGGTCTGCAACCTATTACAATCTGAAATACGTTTCACTTGCGACCTGCGACCTGCGTCTTATGTAGAATGGGCTTAATGCGGGGTCTACAATAGAAGTCGTAACAGTTATAGGGTCTTAAGTCGTAAAAAATTGACCAATCATAGTCGGTTATTCTTCTCATATTCTACTGATTAGTTAATTTTCTACGACTTAAGACTCTACGACTGCTACGATTTCTATTGTAGACCCCGCTTAACTGTCTTTACACACCTACTGATAGTTGTCGGTGTCGTTGGGCAGATATTTTACATAAAAAAGCTGGGCAACGACACCGACAACTGTTGGCGTGTAAAACAGTTACAGAATATAGATTCAGCCGCAATTAGGGCTGTGTTCCAAATCTATTGCCAGCACTGAAAATACTAGTTTACGTTACGTGCAGTATAGATTTTCAGTACTGACAGTTAATTTTGGAATACAGCCAGATACGCTGTCTTCTAACAGTCCTTTGGGCAGGACTCATTTTTGTAATCAATCAATTACTTTATTATTAAACTGTGGAAGGAAATTATATGTATACGTGTATTATGCATTCTTCGTGAGAATCCTCCCCCACAATTGTTTAAATAATAATGTATAGCTTTTATTTACAGAAAATAAATATTTGCTAAATAAAAAGTAATACTATAGTTAAATCAAATTAATGGTTCTTATACGAAATAAATATACGTTTACATTTAGTAAATATTTAACTGGCACTCTCTATTCAAACAAACATTTATTAAAATTTGATACATTTTTCTCTCATTGTAATATCTTGTAAGCGTAAAAGCGATATTTCTGTTACGCGAACTACGACATTTCCTTCGATATGTATATATGGATATTAGAAACTAAACTAAATCGAGTAGCGGACATTCATGTGGAGATATTAATAATTTTTTATTTGGAAACCCGGTTTCGACTCGACTCGCGCTTCACAAACACTCGTATACATTCTTATTACGCTACGCTATGAAATGCGGAAGAATACTAAGAAACGCGAGAAGCGTTATTTACGTTTGTACCTCTACAATATTTATTGCAACTATAGCACTGTGTGTGAAGACACGCGACGTGATACAAAGTTACGCGTATGGATTATAGTTTTTACAGCCGATTTTGCACCAGCCATCGTACAAATCACATACTATAAATGTATGCGTAAAATTCCATGCAATATTTTTCGCTCTAATCGCCCGTGTCGTTGAATAATACATGTAAATTATAAATATGTAGGTTGCCGATCCGAAAAAAACATTATTATTAACGTTATATTTTTTATAAAAACGACAAATACTATTTTTGGATCGCTTAATACGATCTCTTAATT
Organism: Trachymyrmex cornetzi; assembly: GCF_001594075.2. Taxonomy (NCBI): domain Eukaryota; kingdom Metazoa; phylum Arthropoda; class Insecta; order Hymenoptera; family Formicidae; genus Trachymyrmex; species Trachymyrmex cornetzi. The sequence continues at coordinate 2,044,430 of NW_017295784.1, forward strand.
GATTATTCATTTAGCTCGATTAATAAACAAACGGATTTTTGCAAAGCCGGAGATTACCGTCGTTAGCATTAACTATTCATTACTCGCAATGGAATGAACTCGTTAATCCTCAGAATATATGTTACTATGTAGGGTGATTTCGAATATTTTCTATTTTAATTTTAAAATTTTTTTAGCGATTTTGAAATCTACTTTTTACTTAATTAATAGAAATAATCCCAACTGCGGTCAAAGCGAATTTTAATGCTTAGTAATACTAAATGCAATTTTTTGCAAATGTATATTATTTCAGTTTTATAAACTGCGCGTCGATAAGGTTTGTGTCGGACTTGAAACGCAATCGCAAACTGAAGTTGAAATTAGTACCTCAAATTAAATTGATCATCAATTTTAATATCTTTTGGATTGAATCTAATAAGCATCTTAAAAACGTGTAATTAATAATTAACGGTAATATTTTATTTCTTTTCAAATCATGAATAATATAATTATTATTATACATTATAACTTAATATATAATTATTAATCTATATTATAATCATCTGTTTTCTACTAAAAATGTAAAATTACCAAATTAATGAATATATCAATTTGTCCATTAATAAATTAGCAAATGTAATCGAATTTGCGCTCTTCTCACAATCTCGCGGTCGGTTTTTTCATTACGTCGATAACGTATTGCCTCGATCACGAACTGTATGTCTTCCATCAAAGCTCGGGGCGGACGAGCGAGAACGGCGAACGAACGGGCGAGCTAAGGAGAAATCCAGCGAACGCACCGCACGGCCACCACCGACGATGGACGGCATCCATTAATCGAATTAATGTAATCTGGAAGAGCGGCTGGACGAGCACGAAGCGGCCGTGATGACGTCCGCGGCTGCGGGCTTTTCGGCTTAGGCCTCTCGCCCTCGCGCGGATTAAAAGTTGAAAACCGTCACTGTCGCCGCCACTGACCGCGATCGCAATGTCCTCTGCAACGTCCTGCCCGTAAAAAAGAGAAAGAAAGAGATCAGGATACTCTTTCTCTGTGTTCCTTCCGTTTCTACGGATCGACCCTTTCATGTCGTTTCCGTCGCGCGTTGTGTACCGGTCGACTATGGATAACGATTGGTCTCTGTTGAATACTCACTGTTATCAGTTTTTGCTGTAAGAGAATTCATGGCACTATATATTACGATTTTTTGTGAGAGATATTAAAATTATTCTACTTATTCCTCAGAATTTATTTTATAAATTAAGAGTTATTCGAAGATTTTCATCTGAATGAATGGAACATGCAAGAATGACTTAACGATTTCAAGTAGTTAAGCTTTTTTAGGATATAAATGTAGGAACAAATTTAAGAAATATATTTGTCAGTTTTTTCTAGTAAATGCGCAATTGTTTCATAAAATTTGGAATGATCAACATATTTTTATTTTTTAATTATAAATTTCTTCATGTAAAAATTCTTTTTGACTTAAAATTTTAAAAATGCATAATATAATTTATGATGGGCAATGAAAAACAAAGTCACTTTGAAATTTAAGATTTTAATCAAATTTTCGATAATGGAATGTCGGCTTTTTGTCAATAAAATTATTAAAACATACATGTATACATGCTATTCGAATAGTTAAATAAAAAATGAAAGACAAAGCAGAATATTTCAGAAGTCCTCAATCTCGTGAGAGATATGTGAACAATAGAGTGAATTCGTGAATTCTTTGGACGAGTTCCCACGGAAATGCCGAAGGGCTGAAACGCAGAAGGTGAACGATTCATCTTCCTCGGTTGATTAACGTATGTACATGATTGCTTCTTTTTTTTTTTCTAAAAGTCGATCGGTCTCTTTCCTGAAACCGCCTATATAGTTGGGACGACTCATCATTGCGTAATCCTCGGGAACGAGCAAAGTTCGTGCCGACATTCACGATTCTAGGATTAACCCCACGTGAAGTCGAAGAATTTATGACGACCGAACGGGCTACATGCAAATATTCCCCGAACGAGGGCCCCGTCGAATGTCCCTTTTTTAAGTGGAACTAATTTATGCTTGTGGCGTCTTGAAATTATAATAAAAAGATGATACGTTGCAGGAAAACTAAGAGGCATTTTGATTCTTTAAATTAGTCACCTGACATATTCTAAATTAACTCGTTGAATGTTGAGTGACTGCTAATAAATGTGCGGATAAACGAAATTCTAATAACTAATTCTTTCTTGTAATATTATATATACATACATATATCTGCTTTTAGCTATGAATATTTTCTTTTAGCAAAATTTACCCCCTCCCTCTTCTCTCTCTCTTTTGATATCTTGAAGAAAAAAATCAATTTTGAAATGATGAAAGGCAATGTCTATACATGAAAGACGATGATACGTCTTTAGTAGATTGACTATCATGTTGACCGACTTAAATATCGTAACTAAAGAATTGACATTACTTTTGTTCGATAACAAAATAAATATGGAAAGGACAAAAGGAGAAAAATATGGGGCGCTAAAGAGATGTCCAGCGAATTTGATCAAATAATTTATTAAACGTTCGCCATTTTATAGTAATTTACAATGTTACAAGACAACGACGTGCGCCTACCACGTCGTTTTACGATTTCTGCGCTTGGTCGCGAGATATTTACGTCGGTTGTCTGTGAAAAACACATTGCGGTTCTAAAACGCGGATCCGCGACGGGACGAGCGTGTGCAACGAGAACAAAAATCCGGTCGAATATACGCGTGTGAGAACACGTACGGTATGCCGTAGTGATAACTTTGTTTTCTTTCCTTTCTTTCATGAAAGAGAGAAGCGAAAGTTACCGCTTCCTCTCCCGTGAAATCGCGCTCGTCCACGCCACGATCCATTCGTGTCGCTTAATTCCCTTTTTTCACTCTACGAAGCTTACAAATTACGTCTAAAAGTAGTATAGTATTTGTACGAAATATACCGTTGAAAGTAACGCGTGACACCTCTCGAGGAAGCACTCGACTGCCGGTGAAACGTTTATTTTGTTTTTCGTGTTACGTGTAGAGAATCATGGTCGCGCGACGATTAAACAGTGGGAATCACTTCTAAAACCTCCAAAGGGACTCCGCTAATGTTTTCTCATACGGGATGGAGACGAGTTACACGCTATGAGTTTAGTTCTCGTCGAATCCGAGAGCGAAAATGCGCGAAGTGTCAAGCTTTTTGGATAAGAATGCGATGTTCACTTAATTTTTGCTCACTACTCAGTATTACTTAAAGAATAAAATACATTGAAAATTATTGATTGATGTCGTAGTCAATCTTTCGTAATTATCATTGCTTTTCTTACCTTTATTTATCTAGCATATACAAGAAACTATCAAGAGAAGTGTCATGTTAATTATATTAATAAAATTAAATTAGTAAATAGCGCTGTCTCTGCAAATTATATGCATATTGTTAGATATATGTATAATATAGTGTAATATTGCGACTTATATTAAACATCTGGATATAACAATAAGTTCGCATTCGACGGAAACTTGTCTTTTTATTTAAAAATATTGATATAAAGATGTAAACCAATCATGTACGTATATATAAATATTATCCAAATTTATTTATGATATTTTAGTTTTAAAAGTACCTAAGCAAAATATTTATACTTCTCTTAATTTGTGAATTTATTGACTCCCAGATTTTTGCTATAAAAGATATCGGAACACTCGCTATTTTTTTATAATCAAAATACTGATTAGGACACTTTTGGAAATGCATGCAGAGTTGAATTTTTCTAGGAAAAACGAAAGAAACGCGGTATTTTTTTCAGCAATACGCTTGACACTATCGCGGTTCTCCACTCGAAAAATGATACTAATTACATCTACACGAGTCGCGTAATTCATCGCTCAGCTTCAATAATTTTAGATACAGACAGCATAGGAACAATCCTATGGATCGCGAGGCATTTTCCTCGCTAATAGAGATACACATCCGTTTCGAGGATAAAAAGAAAGAAAAACATTATAGACGGTAAAACAACGAGTTTCCTAGGAATGCTTCCTGGCACTTGTATTATTTTCTTGTTCCCTGTCCTCCACAGAAGTATCACGTATTGCTCTGTACTGTGTAATTTGTATGTATGTTAAGTGATGCGATTGTATGCGGTGTACGACGAGTTGGTGTATGTGTAAGTGTACGTCATATTTATAATTATTCATTTTCTCTCAATCATATATATATACATATATATTTTTTATTCTAATTACCTAAATATATATATATTTATATATATATATATATACTTTGTCATATATATATATATCATTTATATATACTTTTATCTCAGCTTTCGTGTAGAAATAATACCTCTTTCTCTTTCTCTCTTTCTTTTTATTGTATTTGTATGCTTCTGTATGTGGCGTTGCCGCTCAGTTTGCCGTTCGCATTTATCCAAACAATCCCTAATCGATACTAATTTCAAGCGGAAAAATATTTAACGCCAGAGCCTTAGCGTTTCTTAAGATAGAAGCGGATTTTTTTTTAAATATAAAGTACATTCATTCGTTTTTTCTCAAAAGCTTGAATGCAAAAACAAATTTGCAACTTGTATTGCTTATCTAACATGTAGTATACAAAATTCATGTGCTTGAAAATGTCAATGATAGTTAAATGCAGAAAATGGTTCCAAAAAAGGTTACATATAATTTTTAAAAGACGAAAAGATGAATAATTAATCGTAGCAAGCTTAAACAATATAAGAATATCTCTCAATCTACGCGATAAACAGAAGAATAGTATTATCGCAAATTTCTCAAAGTCATAAAAATAAGTTAATACTTTGGTTTTTTTACGATAAGAGTTGTGCATAAGAGTAGGAGTAAATTTTTATCATAGGACACAATCTTCCTTTTTCTTATAGTAATGACGATACAAATAGATATAGGTTCTCGAAAATTGATATTTTCGAACGTTTCGACTTCCAGAGTTTGTATAACTAACGTCAAATCACTTGACACTTCTGCCTTCATACTGCGAACCCGTATCCATCATTTATTGGTATAATCAGAGTAGATACTTTACAGTAAGACACTTGGTAAATTAGACTTCTTGTTTATTTCTGCCAACAATTCTCGGTTCAAGAACGCTCTGTAACGATATACAATTACAAGCATGCAATTCCTAGGCGTGCCTCATTTCTTCAAGGACATAATCCGCCTGCGAGTCTTGCGCGCTTTTTCCGACATAGTTAAACATGATAATTGATACAAGTACAATACTGAAAACGAATAAAAGTAGCTACATCGAAAAATCGATTGTGTCTACACGAAAAATTTATCATTTATGTAAACGACATTCTCTCAAATAATAAACTAAAAACTGTATGTAAACAGTTTTTTAAAAGAAAAACAATAAAGATATTAGTTTTCCATTTTAATCTTATTGCTTGGCTTGTCATTTAATCAACAACCAGAAAAAGAAAAAGATTATGTTAATTTAAATACGTGTTTATTTAAATGTGCAATCTGATTACGTAAAGCATTAATCTATTTATGTGTTTTGGGGAAAACATTTTATACTAAGTTAATATGTGTAACTAAATATCTTGCAATATTTCTATCAATATTTACAACTTCGTATTTCGTTCTGTAACTTAAAAATTTGTTACATGTACTATTAATGATTGAAGCAAAAAACTTTTCCAATTCTTTGAACCGGTTACACAAATTTCCTCCCTTCATGTTATTCTAAGCCGAGCAATAAAATTATGCAATATAATATGAGTGTATAATGCAATATATAATTTACATTTGCATTTACAGATACATAGAAATTTTATCTGATATTTCAATGTATCGTGACTCTTAGAAAATATAAATTAGAAATATGTATTAGACATATCGATGTAAGAGAAAATACAGAGAAATGTGTATAAATTTTATAATGATATAAACAAAAATTATTATAAAAATGCTTATATAAAATTATTCCTTTCGCTCATAAGCGTGAATAAAATGAGCAGACATTTTTTAGTGTTAAGCGCTGCTAAACTTATCTTCAAAAATATAAAAGTTATCCAATGATTTCAAAATGCATATTCAACGATGTCATATGCATTAATATATTGCGGTATATTAAATACGTTTACATAAATTTAAAAAAATTATGAGATGTAGGAGGATATACAAGTCTCGCAGTTACGAGAACGAGGCACCGCCTACAAGTACAATACAATCGCGCGTCTCCTGTTCCGACAAATAAACCAGAAGGAATCGAGCATCCTCACGGCAAACCGCGTAACACCGCGCAATGAAAATTCATCGGGTTGATCATTCGTAAATAGCGGTCGCGTTCTCGAGATCGGGCAACGATCGCGGTCCGCACGCTAGAAAATACGTCAACAATGAGATACTCTTTTTTTACAATATTGTTCAATCATAAATGTCAGAAATATTGCGGTTTCAATCTTTTGTCGGTATATCAATAGTCTTAAATGATCTCACATACAATTAATTGCTAAATCTTTAACACTAATTTATCTATATTCTTCACTGTGATAGCATCTTTGCTTGTGTAACGTCAATAATCAATGATTTAATAAATATTTATTAAATGTTTCTAACAGATCGCGGGGAAGTCGATTATGTTTCTCTTGTCTGCCTCAAATAATACAAGAAAAACGTCTCAATGTTTCATGACGTTTTTTTTTTAGATGTGTTTGTATTATCTGGGCTGACTCTTATTCAAGTAAAATTAGAATCTAATGAAATCGCGAGTCTGAAAATTAACTGACCTCGTTTTTCTACTAATATTTAATTTGAAAAACAACTACGTATATAACGCATTCACATATATAATATATAAATAAAAAGATCACTATTTTTCACATAAACACTAAAAAGTAATAAAAATATTAATATTTTTTCCTCTTATTATCGAGGTATGAGTTATTAATTATCTCGTAATACATGATCCCTTTACGCCTTAACAGTTAAGAATTAACATGACGAATAAATACAGTTTGACTCAATATGAGTCAAATCATTTGCACGTCACGCTCGTAATCGGCGTAGCAAGCGATATGACAACGGCGCGACTGTACGACGTACCCGATCTCGTTGAGCGCGCACGGCCGACACTTGTTGCATTTTGATTAAAGCGGATGCAAGGAGGGTGCGGGGCGGGCGGGGAGTGGAGGCAGCGCAAGCCTCGCGCACCACGCGAGCCCTTACAAACGACTAAAAGGTCTCACTGCTCACGCTTTTGATGGAAAAAGTTCGTCGGCTACGTAAAATGAACAGAGGATATGCATTGTGTGTGCAATGTTCCCATGTTAACCGTCGTTAGGTAGGTAAGTTCCTGAAAATTACAACCGCACCGTGCGCGCACGCGGCTCGACGGAGCCGCACCTCTCTCTCTCTCTCTTTCTTTCTTTCTTCCTTTCTCTCTCTCTCTCTCTCTCTCTCTCTCTCTTTCTCCGCCTCTTTCTTCCTTTTCTCTTTTTCATTTAGGTATTACACATATGCGAATACACAATATTTACACAGACGATCCGTCCGCCTGTTTCATTTCAGTGATCCCACGAGTACGCTTCGTTTCGGTGACACTACACAGTCACACACAAGTGTATAACTTTCCCCGTTTTCTCTCAATCTTTTGCCCTTTTCTGGATATTTTTCCGGCATATTTTATTGTTCCGCCTCTCTGTATCACCTTTTTTCCCCGTACTCGCTACCGTTTTCTTCCCTGTAGAAAAAACTATCTCTTCCGACCCCTTTCCTCTTTTCTCCTCTTTGCGCGTTACAAAGGAATATAAAACTATCTATATAAAAAGATTACGCAAGAATCTGGTGGATTACCGACGAGCGCCGCGATTCGTATCCCTTGCGGAGTGTTGTCTCTTTGGAATTCTCATGTTAGACGTTGACGGGGCGTCTATCCCTCTCGGTCCCGATATGTGCACACGGAGGTAAGAAGTGCGTTGTGTAAGGACTCGGAGCATTTTTCAGCACTCGATTGGAGCGGCGTTCGTTGAAATCCACGCATTTATGTTGTTTTCACGGTGTTTTACGTAAGACTAAGTCGATTCCTTATGAAATACGTCGAGCGCATCTCATCGAGGACTATCCGGATACATTATGAGACGCATTTCGAATCGCAAGGAAAAGATTTTTGCACGTGAAAGAATGTTTTGGTATCGCGAAAATTCTCATAAACATGTCATCATCGTTCCTCCTCTCACTCTCTCTCATCCTTCTTTCTATCGTATTTTCGATTAATTCGTTTATCTATAACAATGCTCGTCGTTTATCCTCTCTTTTCTTTCGTTTTCCTTTCATGCATACACATACATACAGCCATAAACACGCGCGCGCTCTCTTCTACTCGTCTATTTCCTTACCATACTCTCGCAAAATAACTTAATATCTATATCCAATATATTAGATATTAAATAATAACCATATCAATATATTAATTTTAAATAATATGATTTCCAACAAAGCGCCCGCTACGCTCAACAAATGTAAATAAAATTAACATGATTCGTGGAATTCCCATAGAAATTACTTATTGATGATTTCATGATAAATTTTGGTACGTCGCGATAATATTAATGATCTGTATTTAAAAAAAGTTTCTCGTAATTCGTGAATATATTTTGGTTGTTTTTGGCATTCTACCGCGAGTACTGACTAATCGCTAATATGTGAATTCTTTATATGAATCAAAATTATATATATAGTTATAAGTGATAATATACAACTACAATTCTCTCTCATTATAGATCTTAGAGATCGTTATGAATAAAAATAAAAATAATACATATACATATAAATACATATATATACACATACACATATATGTATATATATATGTATGTATGTATGTATGTATACGTATAAATCAAAACTGCACGTAGAAGCGCGACTCGCGGTGCGTGACAGGTCAAAACGCAAACGTCCCTGGCAATTAAATGTCTGTGCCTCCTACATTTCTGGAAGGAGTCATTATTGTATTAAAAAAAACGAGCAAAAAAGATCTCTTTACTAAATATAGATACGGCCTATTAGATAGAAATGGCTTGATTCACGAATCTTTTCGTCAAACTGGTCATTTATAATATTAAACGTATGTACAAAATATAATTTTATGTCAGTACTTGTTTTAAATCGGAATGCAAGATGTTCTACGAGTACCATGTGACATCATTAACAACAGATTTCTGAGAATAATTAGAAACTTAAAAAAAATCATGTGTCAAAATGTTCAAGATTTATAAAAGATATTATTAAAAAAATAGTTGTCCTACAAGCGTAAATTAAATTCTTCAATACAAATCAAGCCATTTCCAGTTTCGAAACATTTTGTCTTCGGCACTGTTCGTAAAAATGCATTTTACATTACAATGATTACGTTTACGAAGATGACATATGTGCGCGGGTCGGATTTTGGGGAGAAGTCGCGTCCCCGAAACAGATGCAAACACACTATGGGACAATGGAAGTGTAATGTTGCACACGCTTGATGTTCGCCCTTCGTATCAGGCGCTCGAGCCTAATCGGAGAGTTCGGTAGAGCACTTATACATATACATAACGCTGTTCTCGCTAAATAATCGTAATGTCGTCCCTGCTTTTGATTCCTTATCTTTGAAACTGTTCGTAGGTTCCCTTCAAGTTAAGGCGCTGTAACGCACGACATTACGGCGTCGCGCATTTGTTATCTCCTATGTGAAAAATATCCATTTAAATGTTGTGTAAAATGCTATCTCACAAAAAATATGATTCTCTCTATAAAATTGTCAAATTCCACTAACTCGCCTAGAAACATCTTATACACGTTATCGAGATTGTACGTTGCTTTCATTCGTGCCGGCGGAAAATGGAGAGCACGGGGGCGGAAGTTCGCAATCGCCCGCGAGAGGAACATGCGGATAATGCCATCCATGGAAAAATATCGTTCGGAACGTGTAATTGATCTATATGTTTTGGCCGAACATTCGGCGCGCTTTCTCGCGCCCGATCCGTCGACATGAATTCCACGCAACATTTATCACCAGAATTAATGAACGATTCATCATGATTTCTGTGGTATCGCAGACGAGTAGAATAGAAAGATTAATATAAGCAGCGCGATAAAAGTAGCCTTACAGTATACTTGAGGATATACATGAAGTGCCATTCTTTTTTTTCTGCGAGTCTCCCTTGATACAATGTTTTAAAAATCTTCCTACGTTTATATATAAAGATAGAAGGATCCAATTGTTTTTGAAACATTCGCGTACTCATCTACTTTTTTCACTTTCTTTTAATAATTTTGGATAGAATCGAATGTTTCTCTGTATGAAAACTTCTTCTAAGGGCAAACGGGTAAGATGCAACGTGATGGAAAGTAGGAAAAGTAGAGGATGTGTGTGTGTATGTCTGTGTGTGTATTGTGTGTGGATATGTGTATTCGTGGAATCGATAATTCGCTACAAAACCAATTGGATCTCGTCACCCCTCGAAATCAAGATAAATCGATCAACAGCGTAATTACGCTTGAAAGGAGACCTGCGGCCAGTTTCAATGTGTGACCTAAGCTTCCTCGGTTTGCATCTTACAGGAATTCGAGTCATCCAGGGTTCTTCACGAGTTTCTTTCCGCGATAGTCGTAAACACGTCGGCAGAAAAGCACCATGTCTGATGGTACTGGTATAGGAGGCTGCCGATTCTCTCTTGGATACACTTGGTCCCCTGGCGGAACTATCAAGCCAGGATTTTCTAAGCCCTCTTCGATCCTCCGTAAGTTTTTACGATACCTATAACATAAAAGCGATATGCAGCAATATAGATAATCCGATCCTACTTGGTTAAAAGAAAAAAAAAATTATGTTTTTCAATATTAACTTCAATAAAAAGTTTCCATGCTTCTATATTAGTTTATTATTAGAGAAATTAAAAAATGTATATTATAAAGCTCAAAAAAAGCTTTTACATAAATTAACGATCAATTATGAATATAATTTGTCGTTAAGTTTACACAAATAAATGAATAATCCATGCAAAATATTCAAAGTTTTTTTTAAAAAATCTATATTCGTGAAACATATTAAACCAAATTTAGAATAAGTGTAACCTTATGTATGGAGTGGCCGATTAATAAAATCAATCCTGAACTTCATCTAATATATTCGTTTATAAGAGATTGATGGAGGGATTGAAAGGAGTTAAAATATTTTAATAAAAAACTATGAGGTTTTGTCATTAATATCAATGTATGTTACGACTTGTAGCCAGGAAATGATAAATAATATATATTAAATTAAATTGCATTATATCACAGTGGAGAAAGTTACTTACCGACAGTATTCGTTAAACGTCAGGATATAACATTTGTCTTCTATGCAAGCGACACTGTTTGCATCCCGATGACGCGAAGCAAATACTTCGTCTTCGCTATCGTGTGGCGTCCGTCCCTGTTCTGTATGCTCAGGTCTGTAGTACCATAGCAATGAGAACATCATTTCGCCTAAAAGCAGAACATCATGATGTTAATTCATTAAAGAAGAGTTTCTGCATTTCTCACGATCGAAGATATCTACCGTCGTCCGGATTCTCCCACAGCGCCGCAATCTTCGCTACATACGGCAAATCACCCTTTCGCGTACCACTCCTCAGCAATACGCAGTCCCGAGGCCGCAATACGTCACCGCTCTCGTGATTCATACTCGCGTAACATCGCCGTATGGCTGTTTCTTCATTCTAAGACGATACATTTCAAAATTCTATCAGATTCTATCAGCGGATCATTGTCTCAACTTACTAACAAATAATGGCTAACATATCATATGGCAAGTAATCATTATACAAAGTTCTATATAAAACATGCGGATCCATTTGTGATTGTAACAAACTCAGACGTGAATCAAAATTATTTTGAATTTATCTTGAAGTGAACGGCGCGTACATTTAATCCTTATATTAATTTAATCAAATAACATTGTTCAGTAAATTACGCAAAATTTGCATATCTTTTTTAAAAAGATAATTATATCGACAGCTCGAATTTTTCTTTATCACATTATTTACATAAAGCTGTGTAGAAATCGTGTTTAAATTTTAAATCAATTATATTGTTCTAAATTTATCGAAATATATAATAGCAAGTCACAACAAAAAAAAAACAAAAAATCTATCTTTATTTGATTTTACAGTACAACAAAATTTTCTCTTGTCTAATTACTGCTATGTTGTGATAATAAGAATCTGGTTCCTCAATTAATACCAAGGTTTGAATAAAATCTTCAGACCAGAAGTATCAAGGTTTAATTATTCTTACCGTTAGATAAACTTTGGCTTCAAAGGGCTCCCCCTCCCAGCTCCATCCATTGTTCCACTTCGGTTTCAGGAACGTTTTTCTCGTTAACGTCAGACTCTCATTTCCAAGCGAGGAATTCTCCACTTTACAGCCCGACTTCTTGGTGTTTGCCACCTTCTTTACTGCTGTCTTTCGCTTCTTCTTAATTACAGCTGACTTTTTCGGATCTTCGCTCACATCACTTGCTTTGGTCTTGGACAAGATATCACGCTTCTTCGAACTGTCCCGCGCTTTTGAATCCTGCGATCTAGACTTTATATCCTGCGCCTTCGTCTCCACGATTTTGCCAATTTTGCTTTTACCAACCTTGATCTTAGCATCTTGAGAAGCCTTCAGTTTCGGCTTCGCGTCCGTTTTACTTTTGGCTTGACCATTCTTCGAAACAGCCTTTGACACTTTTTCAATAGTCTGCTCCTTCACCTGATCGATTTTCTTCGCGGACTTCTTCGTCGTTGTCAATGATTCCTCTTTGACGTTCTTCTTCTTCTTATCGACGCGTTCACAGTTCTTGCTTTTGCGATCTTTCCTCTGCGTCATCTGTAGACTCTGCTGTATCACATCGTTGATAGTCTCCATTATCGAAATATCGCTGGCGGTTCGTTTTAAGCAATTCACGATGCTCTGCTTGCCGCTCTTTACCTTTTTAGTCGCGCTCTCATTCGCACTCGGCGCCTCCGCTTTGCGCTTTTGGCCTCGAGGTCCTACGTCCTTCTTCATTTGCTTCTTCTTCGAGGTAGTCGTTTCCGTTCTTACGCTATCGACTTTATTCGGTAGTGGCTCGATCAATGATATTGCAATGATCGTTTCCTGGTTATTCGCATCTTGGGACGAGCCCACCGATAAAGCCCTTTTACTAAGTTTTCTCTTTTTTCTACTATCCGATAAGCTATCCAGCGAAAGCTTCCTCTTCGTCACCTTTTGGCACTTGGGCTGTTCCTCAGTTTCAACTTCGACCTTGGTCGCAATCGATCCCTGCATGACTTCCTTCTCCATTTCGCCCTCATCCTCTTCCTCCTCCTCCTCCTTATCGTCAACAGTCTCTTGTACGGTCGGCTCGTAATCAGGCTTTTTCCAGTTCTCATCGCTGTCGATCACCACTACGTCCAGTTCCTCCTTCACGTCAGGATCGCCGTCGAGCTTGTCGTCCAGCACGATACCAGAATCCTTGTCCATCTCCAATATCGCTATCTGTCCCTCCTTCATGCACTGCTCGCACTTCATGATATCGCACTTGTAATCCGACTCGCACTTGACGACGTTGCAGTTGGCGACGCACGGCAACCCGTCAATCTCCATACTGCAAGATTCGCATTTGACATTGTTGTTCTCCAACTTGAAATTGTGATACTTGCTGCTGGGACAGCTCGCTGTCACGGATAGTTTCTCAGTGGGCGATAACGTTTCCATCTTGACCTCGCAAGTGGACGTACACGCGTTCTGACAACCGCATTTCCTCAATGTATCCTCCGTACAATTTTGCTCGTCCTGCGGGGGTGGCAGAAAGGAAATTCGTCGGGTTACACCGGTTACACGTGCGCGATTCTGACACAATCGCGCAACAAATCTGTGAGCTTTTGAAAAAACGGGCTCTTGTGGCCTTTTGATTTAATCGTTATTTTTATTATTTTTAGTTACAATATAATATCGAGATGAAAATAAAATGTTTGATTTTCTCTTCGAATATAATCGAAATATCCGATAAATTTATTGAATTCAAACAAGTTATTCAGACTGACAGAATTGTATACAAAATATGAAATCTAAATATTTATACACCCATATTAGAGTACTATTTTCGAAATAATATTTTTTTTGTTGCCAAGTGTCATTATCAAGGAAATAAAAAATTATTTGTCGTATTAAAAAAATAGTTTCAGGAATGAATAAAATAATATTTCGGTCTTTTTTTTGCTTAATTGGAATTGTATTTGCAAATATTTCGTTTCCAACGTAGATTATCACAAATATTCAATATAAAAATTTTAAATCGTTAGAGCAAAAATATTTGCATAGCACATATTTCGCTAAATATTGTCATCAAATGCAATTATATTTAAATGCACGTGTCTTTTTTTATCTGCACGTTTTATTTTGCCTCAGGATCGGCCGGAAATCAAGGTAATCGGAGATGATCATCAAAATGTTGATCAAGTGTAAGAGCGATGAAACACATACCTTACTCCTACAGTCTTGGCTTTGAAGGCGACTATGCCCACCGACTAGATTGTGTGACGGCGGGACCGAGGGGGGTTGGTTCTGATTTAGGTTGCGATGAGTGTTGATTTGGACGCGATCCGTATCCCAGGCATTGGCACCGGGAGGGGGAGCTAGCCCGGCTAGCCCCCTCGCCGGCGAGGGCGGACCTACCATAGCACTGGGTGGCAATGACAGACCGGGCCCCGATACCACTGGCGCTCCCTTACCATTACCAATAAGGGCCCCAGTATCCACGTTTTTTGGACACGATTGCATCGGGCATGGACAACCCTGAAAGGCTGCGGCACAAACGAGACCGATGAATGCCGTATCGTTTCTATTGGAGTATCCGGATAAGGAAACTCGCGATGCTATACGATTAAAAATTTAACTCAATTTGAATATAGCTCGTATTTGTTTGAATTTTGAATTAATATTATTTCTCAAAGTAAAACTCGTTCGCGTCTATAGGATAACTTCAGCATTTACATCGCAGAAGTCAGAAAAAATATAAAAAATGAGTGACCCAATCTCTCGAATTAAATAATATTTGTTATTTTTAACTTCCATAAGTATCAAAACATAAATCAATTCATTTCTATGGTTAGTTCCAAAGTATAATAATTAGTGTCTATATTAAAGTATGCATTTAGTAAATAATTAACTAAATTTGAATCTCTAATACATTTTCTTAAATTGTTAATTCTATTATTTTAGTTAAATTAACGATATATGTAAGAGCAGTGGCGACCTATACAAAATATAAATGGACATATATATATAACTATAGAAATGAAATATAATACATAAATAGAAGATTTCTATATAGTTGCAAAAAAATATGTTGATATGTTTAGCTATGTAAAAAATATTTGGATGATAAAATGTGGTTGATTTACTGCAAATGTTATTAATTTTTTGTTCATCAGCGAAAGTTATAGACTTTTTTACTCTTTTCTTTGGTATGATAAACGATAGAAAAAAATGACAAGTAATTTTTGATTACGTATAAAACACTACGCGTGGTGCAGTGATTAATTAATATGTAGAATAGCTTATAATGATCAAAATGACCATCTTCAGCCATTTTGAAACACTAAGAATTAATGTCTTGACTGTGAATAAAAGACTTTTAAACTTCTAAATTAGAATAAATAAATTATAATTCTAAAAATTTTCTACCCGATAAATAATTTGATCATTAATTGGATGCAGTATTATCTTATTATGCAAAAAAAATAACATCCTTTTCAAAAGATACGAGCGACAATTTTTAATAAATAATAATTTATATTAGATTGCAATTAAGTTGTATATTTTAAAGAAAAATAATGTTATGTATCTCAAAGAACAATTAAAAAATACGGATACATTTCTGTCTATTTTGTTTTAAAAATTGATTTTTAAAAATAAAAGAAGAGAGTATGTTAACTTGTTAATATACAGAAATACGTATTTAAATTTTATTAAACTCAGAAGTTTGAAAATTTGTGTCGGAAAAATACACATTAATTAATATCGTATCAAATTTGTCGGTGTGATTTTCTGATCAAATAAATTTCAAAAAATCTAAGTGAAAGTAGGAGAAGGAGGAACAGGAGAGACGGGAAGAGAACGAGATAGAATTTCTGTCCTTGCGGAACGTCACGTAATTCTCTTTTAGTAAATGATGATACTTACGGTCTACGAAAGGTCTTCCCTGAGAATGCAGATATGCTGGATTCGGAGGTGGCGGTGGCGGATGGGGGGGAGGAGGATATCCCCCGTAATAGGGTAGCGGATATTCGCCAGGCGGTGGCGGAGGTGGCTGGTAATCAACGACTCCAGGGCCACCTCCGGCGGCACCGCTGCCTGGCGGCGGTCCACCACCTCCACCGGACTCTTGATAGCCATAGTATTGCCTGAAAAGATACCCTCTTTTACGAAATGCATTAATAATCCAAGCATACATGAATGTTCGTGTGCGTCGAATATCCGGTCTGCTCATATTGCTTCTCATTATCTGTAGATAACAAGATGAAAGTTACCAGAAAAGAGAGACCTTGGCATGCACCAAGCATACACGGATTCAACAAACTTGAGCCATCGTTGCAAGAATTCTAAATCTATAGTCGAAAGAAATATTCAGGTCGTCCGCATAATTCTCTTGATCGATACATAATTCTTCAATCGATTTGAAACACTTTTCCGTGACGAAAATATCGTGGCACTAATAATATCAGATTCGATTGGAAGAGATACAGCTATACGGATATGTACGGACTTTTTTTACAAATCAATTTGATCAAATTATCTCTAATTGAATTCCAATATATACATTTATTTAAAATATTCGTGATTTAGTTTCAAAAACACATAATATTAAAATATCTTTATAAGCCAATAATAAATAATTAAAAAGTTACTGTGCATGTTAAAATTTGCTATTTAATTTCCGCGACTTTTGCAGCAAAAACCAACTTTACTACGGTCTAGTTGCAGCTTTCACTTCTCTATTAAAAACGAGATAACGACGGTTTCGGAAAGTTAGCACCATCTGTGACCTAAATGTATTGCAATGCGACAAGATATTCTGTTTATTACTAAAACGTTTGCAGATGTTTGTTACTAAAACTGACGAATAATATAACAATATTTAACAAAATAACAATGTGCAAATATCGTGTATAAGTGAAACAAAAGTACTAAATTTACATGCTATTTTATACACGTTCTCAAACAATTTGGATAATGCAGCCCGCGATACTATAGAATGCTTTTGTCAATATTGTACATGTAACCAATTTATTTCGTAACAGTGAGATTAAAAATACGCTAAAACTAAAATTTTATGTGCTACTTTCCTACTGTCTTTATCTCTTTTGTCAAAGCTAATTTAAAATCGCGCATAGTTATGATTATAATTATTATAAAGATGAGCGAAAACAATTTCCGTACAAAATGATTACCAACGTTAATGTTTAATACAAGATACAACAATCGCGTTTGATTTATTGTACATACTGTGCAATTCAATATTTAACATTTATAAATAGCGTTATGAACATTTATCAATTCTATAAACTCCTATTCAAAGAAGTAAATTATCATCACGGAAGAAAAACATGACGACGCCCGATAACGTTTTAATAGAATAACTACCGCTTTTCATATATAAGCTTTTCAGAAACCAAACTGATCAATTTCATGCAATAAAAAGTAGACCTGATAAAATAACAAGTTAATCATATGCTCTAAAAAATTTACAAAAAGTAAAGATTAGTTTGGCTTCTGAAAAGTCAATATAACGCTCTAACGCAATAATGTGTTACCAGCATTACGTAATAATTATCTTTAGGATTAACGTGTCATACTTAACGAAAACAGATTCTCGATAATGTTACTACGACTACAACAACGGAACGGCGCATATGCCGTTCTTCAAAATGGTATCTTTCAACCTCCTTGTTCGTGTCATCATGCAAAGCGTCGAACGCGAATAAATCTTTTACCTCCTGTAAGTGGGCGGGTATTTGTAGAAATGCGGCGGATGGGGGTGAGGATGAGGATACGTCGGCGGATAACACAGATCCGGATACTGCGGCGTGCCGTAGTACTGCGGACAATATGTCCTATAAAAGCCTCCACCTGTAACAAACGACCATTCATTCATCCTATGCGTATCCCCATTGAATGTACGATGATCGATTTCATAAAACGACAAATAAACTTCGAATATTCGTTCAACAGTTACGATGTTCCACTTCACGAGACGTTAAGGGGATCCTAAAGCCGTCTATTTGGAACTAAATGATTAAACGCAATAATATTAAATATAATAATTTTCGTAAAGGATCGCGTGTATATATATTACTTTTATTGTAGATTTTAAAATCCTTTTCTAGAATTAAAATATGCGTATATTAATACTAATCTGTAGCGTGGAATTTATGTCAAGAACGACTAAAATGTTTGAAATTGAGATCTTTATCATTTCTTAGTTGAATATGACGTGTATATATAACTGTCAAGATTTGCTTGATACATTTAAAAGTTCTATAATTTAGACTTACAAAATTAAAGGCAAACTAGTAGATTATATACGAAGAGAAACGACTTCAAGATTTCAAAATTAGACATCTACAGTTTGATACGAAAATTCTCTATGAAATTCTCTCTATTTGGTATGAAATTCTCTATTTATATTATAACTATGTATGTAGAGTATTAATGTAATAGCCTGTAGTGTTAATATCACGTAAATCGTATATACATGTGTGTATATCCCATTGAATCCAAACAGTAATCCCATCGGAGTTCGGTCTTTAGTTTAGAATCCTCTTAAGGGATATCGTTGAATAATTTGCCCGCGTTACTTGTTAAAAGAAAATATTATATTTATAAATACCATAAAAGATTAATCTCCAAAAGAAAGAATAAATAATTAAAATGACATTAGGCAAATAGCTGTTTAGGTATCTAATGAACTATAATAAGCCATGTGATTAAAGTTCTATGATAAAATTTATTTCATATAATTTAGTTATATGTATAATTTGCCGAAAGTACAGATCTATTTAAAGAAAGATCACTCTCAAGTTTACACATATTTGACGGTGATAGTACCAACCATCAGTACCGAAGGACAAATCTTTGTACCGGCAAGCTATATATTTGAGATCTTGATATAGTGCTCGAAGGTAGCGAGCGCTATATTATCGAAGAGGCTGATATCTGCATCCAATTAAGCCCGTGAGTGCTCACGCTATTAGCCCTGCGCTCACGTCAATGCATCGCATGATTTAGAGTCGCTTATAATACGTTAATATCATAGTGCGATATACCATTTGCACGCATAAAAAACGCAGGAGAATACACGCTCTCGTGGTTTAATCTCCAACCGACGCGACGTTTTTGTCCTACTTAAAAACGGCTAATGCACATCACTTTTTCTATGATAATGCGGCGTGCCGCTTTTATATAACATATTCATAATCCATTTCTGACACGTAGAAGAAAGAATTTCCATTAAGATCTGCGTCACACAAGGGATCCCGTTTTCACCGTCAGCGAAATTTTCATAAATTTTGGTAACGCGATTCGTTTCGCGGAAATTCACGAAAAAAGAATCTAAAAATTGCTAACGGAATATAGAACGCGACAAAAAAATTATATATAGTGACGCGAAATAAAAGAAAACGAAGAAATGAAAGGTCGAAAGTTACGATTTTTTTTTTCGACGTTTTCCTTCATGCACCACTTATATTCAATCTTAATATGCACCTGCACGGCTATTCATTAATGCATTTCCAGTGTAGATAACCATGTTAAGCATTGCACGATAAAATCATTAATGTAAATGTGAGATCCGTATAGACCTATACGATATATTGCCCTAGCGAGACGTACGACGACATTTACCTAAGCGGCAAATCTATCCGATGAATCGAGATAGCAAAACTGTTTGATAAATGACATGCAGAAATGGTCTTAAGATATACATTAATTACACGTCAATTATACAATTAACTCATAATTTTAAACTTTTTCTGGCCGAAATTTATTTAATCATATCATTGATATAATTGTTAGTATCGAAGAAGAAAAAAAAAAAAAGATTTCTGCGAGAAATAAGAGTTCTAAGAGAATTAAAAAAATATTTAATCTCAACAGATTTTATCACTTCAATATATCATTATCAAATTATTTAAGTTATTATGTTGCACTCGCAAAATTTATCAAAAGAGATACTGTAAATTTTATTCTAAATTTATAATTTTTTCCAATTTTATAATATCGAAGAAAGAGAGACATCAATTTTTTCTTCAAGCTCCTAACAGTATTTTTTAATTACAAATGGATACTTTTCGTGTAAGAAAGTTAAGGAAATTTTTACATATTAATAAATTGTAAAAAATTTTACAAATATCAAATTATTATTAATATAAAAATATGTAAAAAATCTCGATATTAAATAATTTTTTGTAAAAGAAAATAATGTGATAATTCTCTTTTTGCAACGTGTCTTCAATTATCATAATATTATCATCTATTAATTATTATTAGTAACATACCCGTACTGCTTGTGCCTCCCGAAGTTGTGGAAGTGGCGACTAGGTCGTCCGAACCCTCTGAATTTTGGGGAGGCGTGGGTGTCGGTTCCGGAGGTGGGCCCTTAATGGGTGGTAAGGTTGGTGGTGGTGGTGGTGGGTGCTGTATCAGTGGACCAGCCGGCTGATAATACCCTGTGAACAAAAGAGCAGCGTTTGCACTTTTCTAACTGATCGTCTTCCACTTCTAATTTTCAATATTGCCTTGTAAACCGCTGTACGATCTTGCCATTCCGTTATAAGAGATATTTTTGGACAGTGAATATTTTAGAATTTTTGTAATAAGAACACTGAAAAGAAATTTACTGAATTTTATTAAATTTGGTTTGAATATAGTATTAATGAAATATTTATTAAATGCAAACGTATATTTATTTGAATATCATTTTTTATTTTAAATAAATATTTATTTACCGTAAGCAAATATTTCGTTAATACTATTTAAACAAATATTTAATAAAATTCAGTAATTTTTCTTCAGTGAAGTGTATTAAAGAACATATGTTTACATGATTCGTATATTTATATTTTAATACAAGTTTTATTAAACTCATATGACACACATATGAGTAAATCAATTTGAAATTAAATCTAAAATAAGCTGTTACTTTTCAGAATATTTAATATTGTAGAATCTCATGATTTTCAATATTTAGCCTTATTTTCGTATTATTATATATACTTTTCCAATCTTTGTTTAATCTCTACATATATACGTCATTAATCAGTACGATTTTGTACACACGCCGATGTAATTTCCGTGATTTTAGATTTGCAAAAATCACGCTACGCGATTTTTAGAGTTTTAGATACGTTAAGGGTGTTACAGTGTTAATAGGAGAGTAGCATGAATCACACCGTTGATAGGATAATACCAAAGCGTTATACTTCAATAGTTCATAATCGTGGGAGCGCGAGTAAGCCACGATGAGTCTCTCTAATCCTCCCATTCGTTCAGATTTATCCCTCAGCTTTGCGTTATGTATTTTTCAACATTCGCGCTGTATCAATTCGGAGTTGCTTAATAAAAAACATTTTTAAACTTGCAGCGCGAGACTGCCTAACATGCGTGCGCGAAGCCAAAGGATCATGCGTGTAAATCACTAAAGCACTAAAGCACTAAAGCACTAAAGCGCGAGTTAGAACCACACAATACGTCGCAATAGTCTGCTCTCTTTTTTTGCAAATAAATGAACGAAATCAGCTTTCTCCGCGCGAGAAGAGTATATCATGCTTGCATATCGATCGATTATCCTAAGAGATCGTTCGCCATTTACTTCACCCAATCATGATTCCACTTTATGTAGGTTAAACGCGCCTCGCTCGTACTCACGCATGCCGAGGAGAGATGGGCGCAGCATCCGAGCGCGTTCGCGGCGATCTGATTGGAGCCGCGTCGAGCGGATGGGGTCTCGTGATGGACAAAGCATGCGAGTTGTTTCTCCACAGTTGACGTAGTTTTGTTTAATTATTGTGTTTATTTATAAACTCGACCGATGTTTGTTGTATTATTGCGCGTAAAGAATTGCTCTCCATGATCGATTCGTTCTTGCTTGTCTTTTTAATCTTTTGAATTGATGACCGCGGAACAAAAAATCTAATTATTTTAATTCAAATTCTAAAAAGTGGACAAATTAGAATTATGTAGTTAAATCTATTATAATTCTAATCGAGATAACCAGATGTTCAATCGGACTGATTTGATCAGAATCTACTACGAAGTAATACTTTATTCATTTTCAACCAAAAATTTGTCTGTGTATAAATACGTGACGAGTGAACGAGCTCATAAATTCTCTAATTTTCTATACTACAATATCCTATATTTCTATGACGCAAATTGTTAGATTATTTGATGATAAAGCCTATGCCTACATTCCAATAGCGTGATTACTATTATTATTGTGATTATTGCGATTATTGATTATCGTTAGAAGCACATGTATTAGCTCTGCGTCTATTCTAATGTGACAACAAGATATAGACGTAGTACAACTGGTAAACAAGCGATTAAATTGTAGATGAAAAATTTTAAGATATATTTCAGCTTGTAATAAACATTTTTGTTGCCAAATTGAAAAGCATTCTTTACAATTTTAGAGCTGTAAAGAATGCTTTTGGCAACAAAAATATCGATTATAAGCCGAGATTATACATACGACTCTAATTATAATTTCGGTTTATAATAACGACAAATTTACAATTCTGATTACAGTATGCCTGTTTAACGCTGCGTTTAACGCTAATTTACCCGTTATATGTATACGCAACGTAACTGTTGATAATGTCCATATTCGATTTTCTTGCGTAATTTTATAATATCAGTCAGATATTGTTAAATATCATACCTTCCGCTTAAGTAGAAAACCAAGATTCGCGAATGCGTAAATCGAGAAAACGCCGACGTGAATCTTTACCGGATATTAGCGTACAAGGTCTAAGATAAAGAAAAATGCTGTTAATGTCTAAAG
This sequence comes from Trachymyrmex cornetzi, assembly GCF_001594075.2. NCBI lineage: Eukaryota > Metazoa > Arthropoda > Insecta > Hymenoptera > Formicidae > Trachymyrmex > Trachymyrmex cornetzi. Next base: position 2,067,498 of record NW_017295784.1, read on the forward strand.
TAAAATTTATTAATGAGCTGTAAACAGTAGAGCGGAATTAAAATTGTATTTTTATAAAATCAAAAGTAAATTTAAAGAAATAAATGTTGATACAACATTTAAGAGAATTTTATAAATTCGGTATTTGCTACTTCTGTGATCATTGACTGATTAATTACAAAAATACTTATACAAGTAATAACATAATACATATTTAAATAATTATAAGAGAAATATATTCATGAATCTTTAATAAATAAATAATTAATAATGTAATGTAGATTAAGTAATTAATAATGTAAATAACCAAAGTTGCAAAGTGCAGATATATAAATTTTGTTACGGATATTTGAACAACCTTTTAGAGATAAAGCTACCATTGATCGTAAAACATTTAACTGTTATATATTGTATATTATACAATGCAGCTGAAAAACGAAATCGGGCTGCCGCGCAATTTATTTTATTTAACACTTCACAATTTAATTGACTTCGTAAAAACACAATTATTCGGCCGACACGTGTAGACAAGCCATGAATCGAATATCAGGGCGTTAAAAGGCCAAAGTTGAAGACGAATGCCGGTCTCTGTGAATGACGTCACACGACAATCGATTGGTGTGCTTACTGCTTGCGCACACCGATACGTGGCAAGTACCGAACCGCTGCTATCGAATTCATTAACCATTTAATACGATTCTTCGGTAATCATTGCGAATTGCAATTTTGCCACATAGAATAAAAAAATCATCATCACACTAATATAAATATATATCTCCGAAGCGCGATACATTCATCATGAGCATTAAATCCAGTAATATTTTCGCTTCCATCCATAATAAACATCCAAACAACCAAAATTATTTCAGATTATACGAACTAGCAAAAGTCATATTTAACAATAATTCGATTTAAATCAGTTAGATAATCATATTTAATATTATTTGAAATACATGTTGAATATTACAATATACGAAAAAAATAATTACTTTAATAATCCAATAAGCTGTAGGATATTTTAGATTATTTGATATGCAGCCTCTCGATTTTTATCAATTAAAATATTCCTTGTTTCACAACTTCGTCAATAAATGTGACGAACAAATGGAATTCATCAATAAAATTTCCTTATTTTAAAAATAATATAAGTTAAAAAAAGATAAATCTTCCCCCCCGACGGTTCTTCGTTAGAGCATTCATTTACACAATCGCCCCCGTTAAATTTAATTCAATTCGACCTTCGGTTTCTCCATGCTGCCACGCTCGCTAAGTACTTCAAGTTGCCACGCAAGCAACCAAGTTTCCCGTGAAATCATGGCACATAGAGATGGCAAACAACAGGTTTACTAATTTTCCCCGTATCGCGCGTTGGCGACGGCAAGAACGCACTCCAGCATTTATTCGGGTTTAAGCGTTAAGCCAATTAATTCCACGTAATTTCGCGGGTGTGACGCGTTGGTGGCGAGAAGGTCGAAGTCGAAGATAAAGCTGGGCCAAGGATGAGGATCGCGGGCGAGACGCGACCGACTTGTGCATCCCGGCCCGACTTCGACAATGAGAATAACGAGAAAAAGGCAGAGTCCGGTGCGAGCATTGCTAGAAGGAGGGAGAAAGAAGGGAGGAGAGAGAGAGGAAGAGAGAAAGAGATTCTTTCGCAGCCGTATCGGAACAATTCAAGGATACCGCGCGAGGACGTCGTCTACGCGTATTAAGGTCGCCGGGACTGGTTCGGGAGCGCGGAGATACGTCGCGCAGATACACGCGAGCGTGTATTTTTGATTCGCGTCGGAATCGCTTTGCGAATCTCTCGAAAATTGATCTCGGACATCGGATCTTTACCGCAAAGACTTGCTTCCATTTTACTTCAATTCCAATTTTCTAATTCCAGTACGCCGGAAGTATTCATAAAAACCTTCGTTAAATATTTCTGTATGACTCTTGAAATAAATCGTGTATTAATTCTATGCCATAAGAAACAGTACAGCTTCTTTAAACTTAAACTTTTTCGTTTTATGTCAAAAAATAATTTCTTTTGGATCTGCGTGCTCTCTAATAATTCGGTAGCACTAATAAAATATTCTCGTTTGTGTATGTCAATTACAGGAATAATTTCGATAGTGCTAACAAAGTATTCGTGTTTATGCGTTAATTGCAGATGTTCAACGTGTCAAAATTTATTTACTATCGTTCAACATTATCCAGGTCATTAACGGCTAAATGAAATTATCGCAAGCGATGGCGCATTTTGCTCGATGGCTGCATTAAATAATCATAAATTCGCGAGTCATCATGACGTAGCGCAGCTGTAGTACAGCTTGTTAACAAAATCGACGTTCAGCATCACCGTATGCAAGTGCAATCGAGCTGGGTCTGGCTACACAAATTAATCGCACGATATATAGAAGCGCATGAGTGCCCGATATCTGGCCAATTCGCCATTTTCAATCCACTCGCACTTCTAGGTAGTTAAAATAATGTAAAACGTAATTACTGAATTTGCAAAAGCCTAAATAATGTGCGAGACGAATAATCGCATTTTGAAAGAAAATATCCTAATGTCCTATGCTAAATATGTTATGAAATCAGTGATATCGAGGAAACAAATTACGATATGATAGCCAGACTTCTGACTCGGCGTCTCCGGCGAAGAGTGAGAATGTAAATAAGAATGAAAATATATACCGTGATAGCAATCCGATGGCGCATTGCTGCCGCAAAGTCGCAATCCGATCTACGGCCCGTACTACTACCGCTCGTTTTATCCACACGTATCGGCACGCGGCAAAAGTCTCGAACGGCGATCGTACGCTCGTAGCCTAGAGAAGTCAAGGACCTGAGGAACACGTAGCTGCTGGCGCAACAGCGGTGTCGTTGGACTCGGAATAGAGAAATATCGGGAGGGGGTCCAACCCCCCCTCACTTAATACTCGCAACGACAGTGATGTCCGCGTTCCCCGAAACTTGAAGGAACGACGTACGTGTCAAGGAATCGCGCGGTGGATTCCCGATTGGACCGGAAATCCAACGGTGGGATCATCGATGACGATGACAATGGCGGAGGTAGCGCGCGACCTCGGCATGCGATCGATAATTCGCGAATATTCGGCCCTTAACCGCTGTCATCCGATACAGGGCGAGAGCGGCCGATAAGGGTGATGGAATGGACTGGCGATGCGTCGCGAAGGGTCGATAGCCCAGATCGCGTTGCGGTAACGCAAATCGAGTAACGAAGTTCGCGGCGAAGTTGAACTACTGCAATTCAGATTCGGATGAATGGTTTATAGCACATTATAGGCAATCGACGTTGCTACAAAAGGATTTTTTTTTTCTGTATATACGTGAAAAAGAGCTGGATGAAAAAGAACTAACTGGTACGCGATAAAAGGATCAAGTGATAACGTTATCATATGGATGTCCAAAAGAGATACCATTTTATAAATTATATCTATTATTAATAGCATTGATAATCTTGCTTAACTTTCTGACACAGGTTTCGATAATTATTCGTCGTTTCTTATATAATCCAAAATAATACTTAAATTTATATTAATCTCTAATACATATAATAATGAATATTGATGTTCGATAATAAAATATATGTATCTATTATATAAATTAAACACATAATAAAAAATTTTATGTAGATAGATGAAAGAGAGTGTATACAATATTTTAAGTATGTGTTAGAGAATTAGTTACAATTCTAATTTTATTAGTTCTGAATTTATGTAAATCTAATTTTTAATGACTAATTCATGATTAGTGATTCAGTATTGCTGTAACTGTCTTAGATAATTTACCATATACAGTATTACTGTACATAGGCGATGATGGAAGAACGGAAGGCTACTAATGGAGTGAAATGTATATGTATAGCTAATTGTCATGTAAATCTCTCTCTCTCTCTCTCTCTCTCTCTCTATCTATCTATCTATCTATCTATCTATCTATCTATCTATCTATCTATCTATCTATTTATCTCAAACGAGAAAAATGTACGACCGCCATGCCCCAACTATAGATCAGCGATATGCAAATATCAGATTGTCCGGTCTTTAACCGATTATGCAATATTATCGCGTGTAATGCGCGTAATGCCCTATATTTTTGCACGAAGCATTAATGATAGAGTTATTAGCGGGTTATTGCAAAAATTACATGAATAATATTAAAACGCAAAATAATAACATGAAAGATGAATATTAGCGAATTATAAGTATATTATAAAATTTGAAATTTATGGGAACCAAATCGTAATTGAAATGAGATATATTTAATCATAAATAAAAAATCAAAATACTTTTAAGTATCTTCGCATAATTGTGACGAGAGTTAAATAAATTAATATTCGATATGTCCAAATAGTGACCGCGAAGTACAAAAATTTCGCAATTACTTCTTGCCTTTTGCGATCGAACGAGTGGAGTGGAGATCGCAAGGTGGATAAAATGGATTTAATTCTTTAGCTCTTTATCCCATATAGCCAAGTTTAAAAAATCGAGCAGTAAAACCATCCGGTGGATTAGAGGGAAAGCTCGCGGCACTGATAACGCCGTTGAGACGCTGCGCTCAATAATTGAAGACTTGAAATGCGAAAGAACGTTGTGTGTGTATTACGAGGACATTCAACATCTAGAAGAAACTAACTTGGAAAGTTCCGTAACTTGTACGCGGCGAAACTTTAAGCGACGCTCGCGTAAATTTTGTTCGGGAAATTGTTAATGATCGTTGCAACTAGAAAAGTTATATTAAGAGCCATCTTTCCGTATCTCCTTATGAATAATATGTATGATACGTGCACGTATTAATTTACATATATATTTGAAATACAGCAACTTCTTTTTATTCAAATAAAATTATAATAAATTACCGTTCTTAAATATAAGAGTGCATTGCAACTGCAATTTTATCAATCTTGTTACTCAATGTTATAAAAAAAATCATATTCTCTCAATTAAGATAAAAATTTTAAAAAATTAGAATTACTAAAGATATAATTAAGAGTCGATTACAGTTATTTCTCCTGTATATAAAAATATTCTTTTAAAATTTGTAGTTACAAATTTCAGTGTTTACAGATTTATATTCGACTATTTTCTTATCTCATATATCAATTTCATGTAATAATAAATTTAATTTCACTTTATTAACTAACAGAATAATCATAAATAAGAAATGATGACGGTATGATATTTTAAAAGTAGAACAATTTCAATTTCTTTAAATAAATCGTTAAAATATCCAGAATGAAAACATTGGTTACAAAGGATAAAGATGTTTAAAAATATATTTTTATAATCTTGTCATTAATTATAAATATAATAGCTATTAATAAATAATTCTGTAATAGGGCGATGCAGGAAGTTGTACGCACTTGTTTCATAGTTACGAATCACTGTTGTAATTGACTGTAAAATATAATGTTACGAGAGATACGGTATATTGAGAGATACGATTTTCCACGAGGGGGTAACCACTAGCTGAAATATTGTCCCACAGATTACATGATTTCATCTGATTACAAATAATTTTTTTCACTACTATAAAGTAATTTGATAAAATATACGATTTTATTTAATATGATACAATGATATATTTCTCGTGGTTGCATATGTAATTATCGGATTATACATAGAGATTTTATATAAATTTTATAATGATTTCGAGGATTCTGTCCCACGATTACGTTAAGTGGTTATCCCCTCGATTTTCCACGAAGTGCGAAGGTCAATAAAACGCTCATTAAAGGGATCAATTTTTCGATCGGACTCCAAGTCGTCAATTATTGTCGTGCGTTTGAATACTCTTTACTTTCAATGTAAGATAATTTATTCGCGGCGCTTCGGATAAGATCGGTCGTGACATTCGTTGTCTCAAGGCTTTCGCCGGGCTCATTTGACTTGTAAGTCGAGTAGTCTTGACTAATTTCTATTAGTCGAAAACGTATTTGCTACTTGATATGATTTATACTCACTGATTAATTATTAATCTCATCATTATGGCATCTAAATATTATGTCTATGTGCACGCTATAGAAATCTAAAACGTCTTTCAATATAACAATGAAAACAATAAAAAGCGAATAATCATTACAACGGTCGTTACAGTACAATAAAAAGAATCGTATCAGTTTACTTTTCGTCCTGATGAAGTGAACTCCGATGTTCACGAAACGTCGGCATTTAACGATGTATCAAAACACGGAAATAATACACAAGCTGCGTAGTTTCTTTAAAAAAAATACTCTGGAATATTATGGAAGCTTTAAAAGTATTAATAGTTTATACGATAATGTAGTGAATTTGGAAATTTGTTAAGCAACCGAATAATATTCGATATTTTCTTACTCGCATATCTTAACCTCCGACCTCGTGATTATTATACATATACATGGTTATTGTACATATTTAAATGTATGTCCTTTTATTGTTGCTTATTTTTCTCAAAGCGATATTTTACTCGATAACTGACATTTATCTTTATATATATTTTTTATTTTTTATTATAGTAACGCACACACGAATGACTTAATGCATAAATAATAAATACATACATACTATTTTTTATTCGGACTATTTATGGAAATTGTTTTCATTCATGTTATTCTTTACATCTATTTCATTGAATAACTAATAAAAAATTTAAATAAAAATAGTGTTGACTTTATATTCATCTTTATTTATGATGATCTTCAATCCGCCATATTTTTCCGAGAGTGTGTAACTACTCTCTACAAAATATAATTTATCTGTCAAGCAGTACATCGCAATGGCGGACCTAAACACGTATCATATTTTCTTTGGCAGGCATATTTCAATTTCGCTTTTCTATTTCTGCTTTTACGTCTGCGTATTTATTTTCAATATTTATCACTTTGTATAATTTCTCCGTAAAATTTTTGAATAACGAATATTGTTATAAAATTCTCTAAATAAATAAAAAACTTGCCATTTTCATATTATTAATGCTTAAAATACTAGATATTTCCATTTTCACGTACATTTTTTAAATTAAATTTATTTCAATTTTCGATCTCAAGATTGGATCCATTATAGCTTTGCGAAAACTTTTGCGGAATAACATTATAGACAACCTACTTTCTACCATAAGCATATGCTCATTGTGTGATCGCAGTTATATGCTAATTACAATATCTATACTGATTAAGCATACACCCAGACACATTGTTAAAGTAATCCCGTTGACTGTTTAACATGTCAGTGCGCAAGGAGAGAGAGCCTCAGATTTTTTAGAACTCTACGAATTTCCAGGACAAACATTTTGAGAGTAATCAAGAATTTGAACGCAATTCGAAGTTCTATTGGTAATGATCGCGATGTGCGTGTGTAGGACCCGGGATAAGGGATTTGAAAAGCCCATCGACAATTACGGTTCCTCCTCATCATCGCGTGGGACGCTGAAGGAAAAATAAGATTAGCGATGAGCGGCACGAGCGGAACCGACGAAAGCCGTTCACCTCGTCCGTGGCAATGACGTCAGTCATCTGCCAGGATATTCCAGCGATCGACCGGGTCACGTACCGAAACCAGGAAGTGCCGCAACTCGTCGCTGTTATATCTTCGCACGAGAGCTGACTGAAGTCTGTATCATCAGATAAAATGATGCGATTTTTTTTTCTCTTCTTTTTTTCAGAGGGATATCGCATGATGATCGGACACACGCGATTGCCGTTCGTTGACCTGCGCAGAATTCGGGGTTATTATATAAGCTCTCTCAATCTTAAATCTCTTAGTACCGAAATCTCTTCTTCGCGTCTTTCTTTAAATTAAGTATTATCTTTTTTCGCCATCTTTTCTACTTAGGCTACGTTCCAAAACGTCTTCTCCGAGGAAAATTTTACTCGAAATATGTAGTACACTTAACATATATACTATATTATATAAAATTTTCTTCGGAGAGGATATTTTGGAATGTAGTTTTATAAACGAGATGAATAAATAATTATATTCACGTCTGGCTATTATTTCATTTCACGACTTCTCTGATTGTTTAACAATGCATAATAAGACAAAATAAAAAATAAAAGAGATGTGTGTCGACATTTTAATCTTCCAAATAAGATACAGGCAAAAGAGAGTTGTTGTTCGTTTTAATTAATACGAAAGAATCCTTTTGTTATAAATGATCGAAAAATAAGGGGCTCTCGCAAATTAAGCTTTCCAAATATAAATAGATAACAAAGCTTGATGCTTTGCTTAATTTTACGTGTATTTTAATTCATTCAGTAGATTACGGCTTACGGATTATTGCGCTGCAAATTACTCTTATGGCGCAAAATGCTATCACATTGTTTTCTCTCGAAGGGAAACTTTAGAAGTCAACTATCTCTCAGTTTCGGCACGGAGTGACGCACGGGTGCTTTTGTATGGAGAAAGGCCGTCCGAAATGCATTCTCATTATTCACGAGTTCGGTGCAGTTTAAGCCATGCTGTCCGTACGATTATAGCTTTATTCTGAGCCCACTGTCGGGCAACACAATTAAACTTCGTTATGCAGTTGCGCAGTACCAGGATGAAGACACTCAAGAAATTAATTATGTTTGTTCGTTCTCCACGAGAAATACACCGCTCCGCTCTGTCAGAGCTACTAAATTCAATTTCCCGTTTGCATTGATTTTTCTCGTTGCGGTCATTGTGCCAATAATGCAGGATGTTTTTCCAATTCTGCTCTCGATACGTACAATATTTTTCGCGTATCTTCAATAAACCTCTCCTGATCAAAGCTTTTATTTTATGTGAACCACTCACAGCGTAAATATTAATTAGCTCCAACTACATTTTAAATAAAATACAGAAACAGAATTTTTAAAAAGTAGAGAATCTCTTAAATTATTATAAAAATTGCGAAATATTTAAAAACTGATCGGTTCTAATTAAACACTGAAAAAAAAATGACTAATTGGATTAATTGAAATTCTGTTAAAAATAAACGAATCAGAATTGTATGACTGAATCTACTAGATTTCTAGTTAACTAGATAACTGGAATGATTGATATAATCAAGATCGTCTATCTGATTCGTTAATTTTCAACCAGATATTTTTCTCAAAGAATCAGCCCTAATTTGAATTTCAAAGTTGCAATTTCTAATTAACTTGCTTGTTGATTATCGGTTGCGACAATTGCGATCATCGGTATTAATATTCACCTACATATGTCGCACTATAAACGAACCGGAGTAATTTGCATCACTTAAATTCAGCCGTGGAGAGCGCGTTTTTTTTTTAACCGGCATAGAGATCGTCATCGAAGACTGCACTCGCGATTTTCCGTGAGTAAACGGTGGACGGATAGATATCATCATAAACGGTGGATATTGCACGGACGGATTAAACGCAGGCACGTTGACACTAAAGGAGGATTTTGTGCCGTTAGTAGGCCAGTGACTTCTCGTCACAGTGTGTTCCATTTTCGCGCCTCGACGTTCGTTCGTTCGATCGCGCCAAATCCGCGAGGCAAAATGCGCTCGTCCGCTTTGTCGCCTGTGGCATGAATCAATCCATTCGCGCTATGAATGCGTTTCGCTCACCATTTTCTCGATATGCGGCAATTTCGCGAGATCTCTTCTCTATGAATCCGCGGATTGATTTCAAGACAGAAACAGGTCGAGAGACTGGTGGTTTTTCAATAGTTAAACGAAGACTTTTCATAAAACAGCGCAATACGTTTTTCCCTTTTTGCGCAAAGTGTGGAAACGACTTTCTGCCTTCTATCGGACGTATGCATCTTTCATTTACCGATAACAATCTGCAATGACGTATTCGTGAAGGCACAGCGCTCAGGTGCGAACAGTCGACACGGCTCGCTGTGACGTAAAACGGTCGTGGATTAAGCTGGATGCGTGATCGGCTTGTTTCAGTGTGTATGGCCCATGCTCCATTTCTCATTGATCCGTGATAAACGACGGTACCCTCGGGCTGAACGTTATAAATCGCCACGATTATGTATACAGTCGATTGTAGAACGTTTACGCGGTCTTCTGACGTTGATACAGATTAGTTAGTCATCCTGCCAGAAACTGAGGACCACTCATCAATCTCGTCCCGTCATTTATGGAGAGATGAGATAGGATCTGTTTTATTCACTGCGCGAAAGAGGTGTGTGAACATTTTTAAATTGCTTACGTCAATCTGATTTTTTAGAATTATGTTAATATTTTAAGACTTATAAAAATTTTGCGATTATTAGAAAAGAACATTAATTGTTTCGCAGAAAGAAAGAATTTTTACATAATCCTAATATCCTGAACTTTAATATTATTATTAAACGGAATATGTTTATATTTATTACAAAACAGATAAGTATTGCTTATTATTTCATGTATCAAAGTTTTGAAATATAAAAAATATATAAATAAACAGTGATTTTTAGGAAATCTGCGTAAAAGAGAATTTTCATTACTAAACGAAATAAGAAAGAAGAAAAGAGATGATATATTATTGCTTGAATTCTCGAAACTGATAAAAAATATTAAGTGTTCACCTCATGTAAGACAGAACTCGACATCAAATGATTTATTCGATAGAATTATCCGTTAAATACCGGACGTAAACGTGAATCTCGAATTCGCCAAAAAGATCGATGCGATTGTAGCGGCCAAAGGGAAATAAATCAAACGGAATGCAAACAATCGAAATGCGTGCCGGAGCACGTGACACCGATGGGGGATTTGTGCCGTTAGTAGGTCAACAACTTCACGTTCTGTTTTCACGCTCTGCGGATTTTGTTCTCGCTAAACTTACCGGCGCGGCGCGATGAGATGAAGTTACGGATCGAGCGTATACGATTGTCCGTGCTGCAAACCATGAATGATCGATCGATCAATTCAATATTTTTTTAAATCCATTCTTTGATACTTGTTTCGGCGTGTCATGAAAATCCGTAACACGATTGTTTTTTCATTACTATCGGATCAAGAGACAAAAACATTTGTTTCAGTTGATCAACACATGTGTTTAATCACTCATTAGTGATTAAAAAAGCACGATATTTCGCTTGTCAACATAGAGATGTCACAAATATGTTCAACTGCCAAATGGAAAATAAAATGACATATGAATAAAACTATTAAGAACATTCAAACAGGTAAAAGACTGTCATAAAAGTTTTTTTAAGTACTTTTATATTAAATTTTATAAATAAATATAAAAATTCTTTAGTCCATTAATCTGGTGAAGTTTTGTGTAGCAAGTTTTGTGTAGCTTCATACTAGAATTGATTATTTACAGAAATTACATTCTTTTCTAGATCAACTCCCAAACGCCATTCTTGAATAAAGATATACATTTTAAACAAGTTGAATATTATCAAACAAAGACGTTTATATACGTTGCTTGGTAGAAATTTGATATTAAACAACTTCTTTTTTTACAATTTTCTTTGACAAGATTAATATCACATGAGCGAAAAATACCATACATAGTCAAGGCGGTTCTTCGTACCTAATAATATTTCTTATGAATTTACAATTTCCAATTCGAGCAAACTGTGCGCCGGTTATTTATCAGTTTTAAAATACAGTCCTAAATCGAAGCTGAAGTAGTAATATCGCAAATTAAATTAACAAGCGATTTAATATTTAAAAAACAAATAAACATCTTAAAAAACTGTTAATAATCTGATGCTAATAATAATTAATATAACTTAGCTTAATATATAGATTCTCGCAAAAAAGAAGAAACAGTTTCATATTTGCCAAGTAATCTAGAATTATTAGGAAGTGCGTGACTCTTTTAATGCGCACTGTACTATCAGCCGATCTACGAACCCCGTAGTCATCCTGGAAGATTTAGCGTAGGTATAAGAAGACCGTATCGCGGAAAATGAAATGACAATTTAAAATGTTGATAATAAAATGGGAGCAGGTTGGATTTAGCGGTCGTACGAATAAGTATAATGAACAGCACGACACAGGACACATGGCTGTCGTCATCGCGAGGGATTTGTGCCGTTAGTAGGCCAAGCCAAGCCATGCTACACCACACCACGCCATGCCACGCCATGTTTTCACGCGGACATATTTCGTTTTCGCTAAATCTACTCGCAACGAGATGCGGTCCGCTCATTTCACACGCGGGAAAGAATCGCCTGTCTCGTACGTGTCATATTTTATTCAAAGTATTCGGCGAACATAGATATGTCATCGTACGGTGAGTAAAGTATGACAAATAGAAATTTTATTTCTCGAAGGATTTTCAAATCGAATCCGTGATAAATAAAGCGATGAAGGGATTTTTCACTCTTGGTTATATCATTTGACATAATTGAATATATCTGCTTAATCGCGTTACATCATTTTAATTAAAAACGATGGAAGATAAATTGTTCTCTGGATATTTTGTATGCACAGAATTATAAAATATTTACGATTTCCAAGCAGTTTTTTTAATACAGCATATTACAGAAACGTATCGCAACGAATTGCAATAACTATTGAATGTATGTTTAAGATATAAATAAATGATATAAAATTGTGAATTTTTCATGATCGCGTGCAATAAATTGTTTACGCTGCGATATAATATAAGAGATGTTATGCAATCTCACAATTAATGATAAAATTTTATTTATTGTGAATAAAATTTTAAACCAAATTGTTTGCATACCGTTAAATACTTTAGTTTAAAATAAAGTTTTAGATCAATTAATTAAAAATTATATGAAAAATATATATTGTATCAGATCTGATACAAAGGGTTAATAACAGCTGTACACTATTCATAATCAGATTTTCTAAAATAATATATTTCAATTGTAATGCGCTACTATTTTTTCACATATAAATAAAACAACTAATAAAACTGCAAATGTACACAAGACATTTTTATCACTCTTAGTTTCGAACGAAATGATCCCGTTCATCTATCCTCCTTAATTATTACATTACTTCCGAGTGTCTGAGAGAACGAACAAAGTGCAGAAAAGTAGCTCGCTCCGGATTCACTCAGGGCGACTTCGTTATTAAAAGATTAATCGCGAAGTTTCCATCATCGAGTTTCGGCAAGTAAGACAATGGCGATTTCTTTCTCTTCACCCCTCCCTTATATGTGGGGGGTGATCGCCGGCTAAAGGGACACTTGGAAACAACAATCTGCGCTCCGATATGGTCTTTTCGTGTTTCAAAGGGGACTGACTCCCTTCCTTGCAATCATTGTGATTACCACCGGTAAGTTCAAGCAGTTAACGAGAGAGAAGCCGTCAAGAAGTAACTATCGACCCGCGGAGAATTGCAAGCCGGGACACTACCGTACGGTTTATGCCGTTACTGGGTCAGCTTGTTCGAGACGAGCGCGTTTAAAAGCCGAAAAGAAACTAACGGCCGCACCGAGCTCGATCGATCATAATTAATCCGCGGTTAATCTCTATTTGCTGTTCGATGAACGTTATCGAAAAGAAAGATCTCGATCACTGCGGAAGTATTCTTAAAGGTACTTTTTGTTATAGCACTTTCACTATGTATCTTCTCGTGATTGAGCACAATATTTTCTAAAGTTTCATGTCCTTAACTTACACGGATCGATAGAAAAGCGGTGAAAAGCAGCATATGTATAATAAATGTAATTGCGAAATTCAGGAGTTTATTTAAAATTAAAACTTTGAAGTAATATATCGAATGCTGTGTCCTCTTTTATTTTCATGAAAAGTACTGCTGAAATTATTTTTAAAAACGTTAAAATTAAAAGAGAAAAGGAACGAGAGAAAAATAAAGCTCTAGTTAATTTAAGCTTTTCAGTAAATTTTAATAAAAAAAGATTAGCATTTTTTAAAATTAATATTCAGATATACACTGTTAAATTCATAATATCAAATTACACTCACAATTTGAGTGATTTATAATAATTTCTATAGGTCGCCACTGCTTCTATCCAACATATCATGAATTTGATTGAGAGAAACAATGGAGTTAAATAATTTAACTCAAGAAAATTAAATTTGACTCTAATTTAATTTTCAAGTTTATTATTTACTAAATGCATTAATATAGATGATATTTACTTTGAAATTAAACAACAAAAATGGATTAACAGTATTAAAATAAGAGTTTCGAGAACCATACACGTGCACACACAACAATGGATTAATTTATATTTTGATACTCATGGAAGTTAAAAATAATAAAATGTTATTTAACTCAAGGAATTGATTTACCATTGCACCTTTCATATTTAACAATCTATATTAAAATTATATTAGTTGTTTATGATATCGTAATTTATACACTTATACAATTTTTATCTTATATAATTTTTAAAATAAACGCGATATTATTCTTTAGACTCATTGTCTTTAAATGCTTCTAATTTCTTTTCCATTAGTTCTTTAGTTAAGTCATACATTTCTGACGGGAATGTGTAGAGATATAGTTTTATACTAACTACAATCATTGCAATCCCAACATGTTTTTATCGATATTCAACCGTGGATGTACTTAAGAAAGACGAGCATTTACTTCTGTGAAAGAGACAGATCAGATTTGTGTCAAGTCGTGTGATCGCATTCGAAAAGCAAACGGTCTCGCAGTCGTAAAAATAGTTTAGTTCACATCGGATTTATACGGTAAATCAAGCGCACCCTCTGTATAACGCGTGATCAAAAAAGCTTTGACTATCAAGATTCCCATCGATCTTTCCTCGAGCTCTTTCACGGTACGTAACGATACATACGCGTGTGTGCAATACACGATTATGATTCAGCAGAGCGAAATATTCTCTAAGTTGAATGCCTTGTTGTCATTTCCGTGAGTTTCATTTAGAAAATAAAAGCTCTCATGCTCGTAAAAACACTCGACCGGTCATAACGATAAAGTTAAAAATCGCACACGATTTACAGCTTCTCGTAAGAGACGTCGACTACGTTTCACTTATCTCGTTATTGCGGCGTAACTAAACTGGAAAACATGTTATTTTTGTAAATGGTAGAAAATCCAGTTATAGATTCCCACTCGCAATCAATTCTCGATTGTGACCTATTAATTATCACAGCTCAAGTCTCAATAAGTAATCAATAAAGTGCGGAAATTGGCGATGGTTTCATCGCCAATGAACTATTAGGATTTGAGATTTAGGCAAGAGATTCAATTTTTTTGATAACTGAATAGATGGATAATTGAATAGATGGGGACATAAACGTATCTGGGAAGGGAGAGTTTACATTTTTTATTAATTTTATATTTTTAGTTGTAAAATATAAAACTTTAATTTTAATTATGAACTTTTATTGTCACATATTTTTTTCTTTCTAAAAACCATATATAAGTAATTTCTGTAACTTCTGTAACTTTCGTTAGAGCTTTGACAGAGTATCATTTTCAAAGTTTTTGTACTAAAAGATAGAATATATGCTGAGATATTAATAAGTATCCATTCGATGACATTCGATCAAAGATGACATACCCTCAGCTAAGATTTTACTTATACTTATTAGAAATAACAATAATTTTACTTACATAACAATAATAATATTAAAGAAACTATTCATTTCGTTTTTAATAATTGTATTTTGCGTATATTTTCCTCAGGAAACGATATAATTAACAAAATCTAATATTTTTCCCATTCAAAAGCAGAAATGAAGAGGAAACATTCTAAGTTTTAAAATATCCAAAAAAGCAATTCATTAATGCAAAAGATTGTTGTTTACATATTAACAGAATTGATACTCTCCAAGACCACTCTCCAAAAAAAATCCTGGATACGCTAATGGAGCAGGGAATTTGGATTACATAGAAACAAAGGCAAATTGTTCGAAGATCCTTTCAATGCGACCTAGAAGACTCATCGTGGAAAATTGTATGCGGTGCTAAATGTGCAGAATATATGAGTCTTTGACACCGCCAAGGTAGGATTTGCGTCTACCGTTACTAGGCCAGCTTGTTCGCGCTCTATTTTCACCGCGTTCGACGCATTTAATACTCATCCACTTGGTTGATCGTGCCGACCGTCACAAATACGTGCTGTATTGACGCCGAGAACCAACGGTGTCAAACGCGACGTGCTTTGGTGCAGGAACGCCTCGTTCATGCATCCATTTCAAGACGCATCGTCGCTTTCGAGACGTTCCTCTCGTCGCTCTCAATGTCACGCCATTCGATAGTACAAATCGGTTAGATCAAGTAAAGCGTGCTATCTCGCATATCCTCTTCGCAAGACAAGATGCTCTCGAGATCATCGACGTCGCTCTTGGAACGTACCAATCCTCAATGAAGTTTCTTTTACGCGGAGCTCTTATATATCCTGTTCATATATGCTTTGGTGTAGAAATATTTTGATGTGTACTTTATCACATGGTACATTTTGAATATCTTCTTTACATTGAGCTCATTGCAAAAACAAAATCTGTTTCAAATTGTTATGCTTACTTAAAATGTGTCTAACATACAAATGTTTTTCGCTTCTCAAATCGCGTATTTGCAACGATGGCCTAATTAAAGGACTATTTGAAACGTTGAAATCTATAAGCAGCTCTGATAAATTAAAGTTTCGTGATATCTACATGACAAAATTAATTATTGAAATATTTGATGCTAAACTTTCAAACGTTAAACCAATAATTGCGTCCAAATTAATTTCAAGCTTAAAAATTTGATCTAAACTCAGGTAATATCTACGCACACGTAATCGAACAAGGTACAGAATAGTACCAGGACAGATTTCACACATTTTACGATACACTGGAGATTTCCAGACAAATTGTACACCGATATTAAATGTGTGTGTGTATGAGAGAGAGAAAGATCTACGATATATACATTTGGCAATTTTACTACTGAAAGTCGCTTGTAGAAACAGTAAAAACTCTATAGATTGATTTCTATTCTAGAGGATTATCCTGTACGCTTTTCCGCTTTACGAAGTTTTATTATCAGAACAGCTTTTTTACAGAGAAAATAAAAATTCAGTACTCGACCGATTTACATCCTACATTTATCCAACTCACTCTCGGAGAGTAAATCTCAAGCATCGAGTATTAATTTGTATATTCAATCGAGAGCTTTTCTTGGTACAAAAATTCTCCACTGAGAGCATAGAATTAAAGTTAATCGAAAATAATTATCAATTATTAATTTCAATTTTTTATCGGCGAAGTAATTAGCAACTTGCTCGAATGAGAAATTATTCATAGATTATAGCCGAAAAGAAACAATCGCGAAATCATGAACGAGATATTAGATCGTGATATTATAATCATTTGGCAAATAATGATGAATCGTAATTGTCGCCCAAGGAACGACTCTCGATTGCTTCTTGCTAGATTTGTATTGGTGAAACTAAACTTCTCACGGATATACGAAAACATTCCGCAGGCGATAGGCGACGTCGTGAATTCGTCACTTACCGCGCTGCACCACCGTGTCGCCGGAAGTCTGTTCTCCGCATGCAGCGGTGCATAGCACAGTGCTGACGTCCGTCCCTCTTCTGCCCCTCGCGCGCGCAACGGATATTCTTTTGTCGCGTCCCGGTAACACGCGACGTACGATAGCAATATCAGGCGATAAGTGTCAAGTCTAAACCTGGCTTAACGGATGAGCGTCGACGTGGCTTTCCGCGGAGTGACGGATAGTTGCAAAATATACACGCGCGATACAATGGTTCGCTTACAGATTACTCCCGCGACGCGATAAATCTACGCGAAATGCAGGTCGTGAGCGTGATTTCAAGAACGGAATGATGGTGTGACCGCGAGCTATTCGGATATCATGTCGAGATGGTAGCGGCGGTCACATTTCCTGTAGGAGCTTCTCAATTAAGGGACGGTAGAGTTTTACAGGTTGTGCTTATTCCAAGTTAGTAATTGCAAGCAGCCACCAAGGCGAACGTTATCTTGGCCTCCTAGAATTATCTATATCTCTGTACAATTGTAAAAGTCGATGTTATCAAAATAATGACTTTCCGCACAATATATAATAAAAACAATAAGCAGGCATTTGTTAAATAAGATAGTTAATGCGTAAATTAATAGTGAAATATTCTGCACATCATATTTGAAAAAATTTCATTAATTTCATTATTTAAGTATCTGAGGAATAATTCTTAACCCAGAGAAGTTATTTGACTTTTTTTTTAAGTTAACAATCATCTGGGATATTTTTATATTCCAATTAAAATCACTACTGTTAACAACATATTGTATTTTATTGATTGCTTTCTGATTTATTAATATTTGAGAACATTATGAGATTTAATCACAATTTTCTGGAAAAAATAAATAGAAACTAAACAAATATTAAACGGAATATTCACTATTAAATAACTTATTATGACAGTATTTCTAAAAAGTAAAGATTTTAATTTATATAACGTTTTTAATTATTGCGGGTTTTTGATCGAATAGCATATTTACAGATTCGTAAAGAATAAGTTATTAAAAGATAAAAAATATGTTAAACAATATATTCACATAAAACAATGTTTTTAAACAATTAATATTTTTCCGCCGTTGAGATATAATATACATATAAAAACATCCCACGTGACTATCCCTGATTAACATCTACTTTTCAATAAGCAAATATAAAGAGCTTCTTATTATTATTGGTAATCGATATTATGAAATCAGATTATGATGTTGATCAGCGACTCAGTCTCTTTGAGCGTATCTAAAAAATCATACTTAGAACTTCGAGTTTTCCTGAGATACACGTCTTGAGCTCATAAAATCGCTGGGTCATTTTTCATCACAGTAGTGCTCCATTTTTCATGTGACCCTGTATAGTTATGTAAATAAGGTCGTGTTGAATGTAGAGTAAAACGAGATGTACAGTAAAATGAACATCGTAACTCGGAAGAAAACACCAAGTATCTATAGCATTAAACACTTTTTTATCCGCAATATGACAAAACGTAATATTTGTAACAATAGATAGTCACAGTAAAACTAATATTGCGGCATAGGTAGACGTATTAGCTAAATAATGAGATAAACAAATTATGTCAGTCTTGCATTTTCTAAATCTAACACCAAGTAATTCTGTACATTCTTGAGAATTTTAACAGTCATTGTTAGTTAATATTAAAAACACTTTCATTTTAATAAGTATATCTGAAAGTTTATGTTTTTTAGCGCTAAGTATTACGTATTGTGTCGCATACGAGATAAAAGTTTTAAAAAGTCTGAGAAAGAGAGAGAGATTAATAGTACGCCACGGAGTTATTGCCTGCGTTTCTGGAAAGAAAATAGTTTGAGAGGAAGAGAGAAAAAGTTCGAGCACGAAATATTCTTAACCCGGTTATCGTGGAGTTAATTAACGTACTGCGAAAGCCTTGCCACTTGCGGCAGAGTAAAACCGCGGATGAAAGGTGCATTCGAAATGGGTGTTAAGTCGCGAACGAGCGAACGTGGGCGACCATGAATCATGGGGCGCGAAGGCGCGTCGTATCAGCGTTCGTCTCGCGAAACTGGAGCGCGGCCGAAGACAACTTTTCGCACGACGAGAGGGACGTAGCGACATGCGTCACGAAGCATGTGTTATTTTAACCCATTAAAGCACGTCCGTCCATCTAGCTCCTCTATAACAAAATCGAATGAGCACGCTACACAAATTGATCTCTATTTCGTTCTGGAAACAATTTTATGCAAATTTCAAGACAGTTATTAGAGATTCAAAAATAGAAGAGAGAGAGAGAGAGAAAGAATATATTAAAACTAATACTTCTGTCACAAAATACATTCAAGAACGCTATTATACGTATAAAATTCACGCACATTTCTCGAATATTGTCGTTAAAATAATGTAAGAATTTTTATAACGTCGTAGAGAAAAAAAATGATATTTCAAAATTATCGTATATTCCATCCAAAGATATCAAGTCGTGTTTTATTTGTGTAAATAAGAAATAAGAAATTTCTCTTGACCGGTATCAAGTAACATTTCTGTGTACTATCGAACTCTCTGTACGATAAATCTTCGTATTCCTGAACGTTCGTGCAATTGAATTTGATTTGGGAAGTAGATAAAGTTATAAGATGCCATTCCGCGCAGAATTCCGCGTTAGGAAGGAAATAATTTTCACTGCGAGACGCACGCACATAGCGCAAACCTTCCCAGGTTACCAGGGTTAATACCGACACGTGTCGAGCCGCGAGCTTTCACCGGAGAATCTGAAGGCCACCGCGACGGACGTGATGATCGCCGTGGAGCAACGACACGTGTAAATTCCCAATTCGCCAGGTGACACTTAAATGACGTCTGTGATTCTAATCGGCGGCAAGATATCGAGAGCTTTAACATAACACGCGTCAAGGATACGCGCCAGCGGCGTTTCGACCTATCGGACGATAACCGTTGAATGTTATCGATTAGCGTCATTGAGAGGCATTGCGTCGATCGACGGAACGCAGAACGATCGAGATAATTGATAATAAATCCATGTATTTCTGTGACTTTGTCTAGATATTGTATTCTCATCGAGTTTGATTTGCGTGAATGAAAAGATTGGAATGAAGGAGATTTTAGTTATATGCGTACACACACACACTTAGAGAAAAGTACTTGGTATTTGTGACTAAACCGCACGGTAAAATAATTATGATTAGAAAAAAGCTCCATTTTTATAATTATTACTGCTATATTATTAATAATAATTATATTTACAGTTCTATATACAAAAAATATATAGTTGACATTAAAAATTACTACAATAGTCGTTTTCGGTGCCAACTACAAATTTTTTGGTATATAGAAATATAAATATAATTATTATTACTAACATTGTAGCAATAATATTTATTAAAATAAATGTAATATTATAATCACAAATACCAAACATTTCTCTCAGTGAATCAAAAAAGCATATTATTTTTTAATCTTTAAATAAGTACTTACATCTGTTACATTAGATAGACAATAAAACATTGACAAAGCGATGTTATAAATCGTTTTAATAGCGTCTAAAAAATATGGAAGAGAAGAAATCGGCACGTGTCTTGTATGCGTAAAAAATTATCATACAGCATCTAACTGCCCACTTCGCATATTACTTGAATAAGCAAACATCGACAAACATTCGTACCATTTCTATTCAAGTTAGACATAGAAGATATGCTGATCAAGTTACAAATCGCGATTCTTGAACATTTAAGATGCTATGTCTTATTTCTGTGAGCGAAAATCTTGATATTTTTGTAATATTTAAATAGAAAATATTGATTGCACACTTTACACAGTAAAAAAGAAAATGTTAATTTTAACATTTTTTACATGTCCCAGGAGATCTCCTCTAGATACTCTAAATTTTAAGTTAAAGTAACTCATTCGTCTTGTGTTATTTATTAACGAGCTAGTAATGTTGAATAATTGACACAATACTTTACATTTATATTTGTCATTTTGACTTTAGGGATGATTTAAAACTAACATATAAAATAAGTAGAGTACATAGAAGAGTAGTTGCAGTAACTCGTAAGAAAATGTTAATAAAACATTTTTGTTCGTATAATGTGAATGAAAAAATTCTTAGATGTTAAATTGATTTTGAGATATATAGATTAATTGAAACAATTGTGTTAAAAACACTCACAAAATAATATTCCATTTTTAATTGACATACGCAATTGTTAAGTTAGAAAGGTGGCATGAAAATGTAACACATCAAAATGTTACAAAAATAATTACATATCAGTTGTATGTTGATTTTACATTGAAGTAATAATCAAAATGTGGTAACACAAGAAAAATTCTACATATGGACGCACGATTTTTTATTTGTGTAAATCTCCATTAATCATCGCAAAAAAATTTCTTGATGAATATCACTGACAACACTCTGGCATCGCAAAATACTGATAAAACACTCTAAAGGAAGTGTTGACTGCTCCGATGCTATTTATATATAGAATAGAATGAATGGAAGTATCGCTATTCTCAACACGAGAATTTCTGTTCAACTAAAATGATAATGTCACGTGTAAAGCATCGATACTGTCAAAATACCGGTGGTTGCATCCCTACGGTCGAGCCAAATGTCGCGAAGTAAAATGGTAGCGTTGGTTGTAACGGAAGGTGGAAGGTATATAGAGGAGGTGAGAGATGTATGTACCTACGTGTATTCTGTGCCGGGAAACGACGGAGAGGTACCGTATAGCGCCGTTAGGAAGCCGCAACACGGTAGGAATGAGCAGTAAGAATAATGCGGTCTGCTTTGCGCCATCGGCGTCAGCTAGCAGCCAAGTAATTTTAATCGGACTAGATCTTGACAGTCCATACAACTCCGCGATATAACTTAACTTTTAGTTCCTTTTCGCCATCTTTTTAGTTAGATCCTTGAAAATGCTTTCTCAAAATTATCCACAAGATAATTTTAAAATACAAAAAGATTTTTTTTTCGTTTCTATCCGACAGGATCATTTTGCGTTCGATGATACTCTTTCCGATATTTTTACTACATTATTTATTAATCTTTTTTTCTTAGCCCTCCCGCGATATTGAATAGAGTTAGAATTTTTGTTCATACATAATCTCAAACTTATTCAGACTAAATTGTGGAGACTCTACTGTATTACCAGTTAGAAAAGGGAATCGTAGGTAATTTATCGATGCCGAAGACATTCAAGATTGGAAGTAAAGTTGAAATGCTGCGACGTTATAAAAACCTCCAGAGCATTCCTACGCGTATCCATCACGACGGCGTCCCCCACAAGGCCGTCGCATGCTTCTACCGTGAAAGCCGAGTGATTCGCCTATGTGTTCTCGCTCTGCTAATTGGCTTAGCTGAAGCCGCGTTTATCCCGGTCTACCCGAGATCATCTCCGTGTTTGCCGGAGAGAGAACCGACGTCTCTCTCGTTATGGAGTTCAAACAGGAACGCTTTACCGCGACGTTTCGCCAAGCCGCCAAATGGCTCGTAATTTCTGTAGCTTTCATAAATGTCGCGTGCCGTTTCTCGAGATTGAAAATTCCGTGATACTCTTACAATGTCAAACTGCGGATTACAGCAACCAGGTAGCAGGATGATGCTAATTGTCATAATTTTGATGTCAAAATGATATTTTTGATGACATCTTGACGTCAAAAAGACGGCAAATACTGTCAGCTTGTTATTTGGGAATTGACGATGTGTGAAAATTCATGTAAGGTAAAGCGAGACTAGTTAAGCATAGGGGCAAGTTCGGACATGCAAATATTTCAGTAACTGAAATCCGTATGGACATGTCTATGTCAGCGTAAAATATCGTGGAAACGGACATTACTGCTTTTTGTTTAGTCTAGCATTGCTTTGTGTTTAATTTTTATTACCCATAAAAAGTTAAGTTTTCAGTTTTATTTAAATTTTTATTAATTAATTAAAGCATTTACAAAGAGTATTAAAAATTATTATAAATAAGAGATAAACGGTTTAGTAAAATTTTGAGAAATACATCTCTTCTTTTGTTTTTTTTTTAATAACATATGTTAATCAGATATAACATATGTTAATTATCTTCATGGCTCAACTTACTTCTTAGAGTGGCTCAACATGTCTTATAAGTAGCAACCCTGACTTTTTTATTTAATAAATATTTTGTATTCAACGAATTTTTTTCTTATTTATGAAATATGTTAAGGATTTATGAGTGCTTAATTATTAAGCCAGTAAATATGCAACGTTCTAAAACAATTCTCATTAGTCTAATAATAGTGTGACTAGAAAGTTGCTCAAATTAGCTCCGTTCTACTCTACTACAGCATATTATATATGATAGTTACACGCCAACCTGAATTGAATTTGGCTCTTAAGCCCTTTTGGAACACCAAGGTCGATTAACGTTAACCCTAGTTAATTCGCTTTTGTTCCTCTATCTAGATCACAGATGGTACTATAAATTGATAGAAAAACTGGGTTGCAGCTGACCCAGAATCAGTTAGCTCTGATTATCGATGTAACTTAGGCTTAACTGGGGATAGCGGTAACAGAACCGTACATTCATAAAAAGATTTACTGTTTCTTCTGTGCAAAAACATAGTTAAATTATTTCATTTTTCGTAAACGCTGTAAAAGATATGAAACATGATTATTTTAAGTAATTTGCAAGTAAATTTCTTATTATTAATTAGTAATGAATGTTATTCGATTGAACAATAAAACAAGAAATTCATAATGAGAATTTAAATGGAGTAATTAAATAGTAAACGGTTAGCTTACATTCTAAAAATGTTTTTATTATGTTTCACATAATTCAAAATAGATGATACATTTAAATCAGCGCTAAGTTAATTTTAAGCAAATAATTATAATTTACTTTTTATGCGAGAGAAATGTTTGTAAATTAACTACGTCTATATTATTAATTTCTGCTGATTATTAATTTCTATTAAAATAATTTCAAGCACCAAAAATTGCATTCTGTTAAAAGTGAATGTAAACTTTATTTGATACTCGACAAAATTTGGTGGAATCAATTACATAAAGATCTTTTATGAATATTTAATTATCGAAAATTTATTAAATTCACCAAAGATCTCTATTCTGGTTTTACGAAAATATTAATAAACGGCGAAATCGTTATACGTATTATAGTTATTTGCGGTTTATCGTTACCGTTCATGTATCGTAAGTTTTCATAAAATGTAAAACATCACGTTGGTCTCCCGCGCATATGAATTCATTTCAAATAAACCGAATATAACGTGCTGCTACGATACATGTGCAGTTTCAAAGAGACACGCTTCGCGATCGTGGCATATATACGTGCGCTCTCGCCCATGTAAAATCAATATGTAATTAACTTCGATTAGGTCGCCGATGTGGCAGTTTTGTGCCGTATCTGCTAGAAAGGTCGCATTGCATGAAAGTTCGGGGCAGCTTTATCTCGGTGTTTTTCAATAAAATTAAACAGTACTTTTACAAATATCTATTTGTAAAATACAGATATTTTTTTATAAATAAATTATAAATAATACCTTTTTTCCTACGAAAATGAATATTGATTATGTTATTTATCGAAAAAGGAAAAAATAATTTTTAATAGTTTCCTTTTTTTCACGTTTCTATCAATAGAAACTATCTGTACAGATAATTTTTTTTTAAATTAAAAGCGAAGCAGATATTCAAATCATATTTTTGTAGATTATGTATCACTAAAATATTTAATCTTAACTTTTTTTAAACAAGTATCTATTTTTAAAACTAAGATTACAATAAATAACATTTAAATTTAAAGATAAAAAGTAATTAGTAAATGTTATGCTTTAATGTTATTATTCATTTATGAATATGTTTCATAATTATATGTATAGTAGAAACAAAATTAACTATTATTAACATATGATTAAAATAAAACATGAATTATACCATTTATTATAATTAGTTTGCGTAAATTTTTAATGATACCCAATGATTTATATTAAAATTATACGTGACCATAAACAAAATAAACAGCTGTATCTTTAAATATGTATATTTCAGTTATATATAGAATTTAACATATTTGAATTATAATGTAATATTCGTCATAATAAATGTATGCAGGAGGAAAATAATTTTCGGTAAAAACTCAATAGTTGTGGTTTGAATATACTGATTAAAGTTTCTTCTAAAATTTTTAAGTCTAACTTAAGTTAACAAAAAATCTAGGATCCCCCCCTCCAAATTTTCGTATTCCTACGATTGATACATACAGTTTGTTTGTCCGTTGTACATCAAACAGTGATTGCATCATGTATGCGCTCGTAGTGCATAGCTCTGTGTCACGTTTTATCTGTCGATCGTTTCGAATAATATTGTCTGGCAATGGAAACGTGGCGATGTTAACACTTTCACCACCAACGTATCACCGATGATACAAACGGCCGTTGTGCAAACGCCAAACAGTAGTGAAAGTGTTAATCGCATCGAAGTCGGACCGTTTCGATACGCCTCTTTGATAAATTCTTTCCTAACGTGCATTTTTTATGAAATTGTAGATCGATAGATCAAAAGCAAAAACTAAATTTCTATCCTAAAAATCTTAAAAAATAAAATTTACTTTTTTTCTTGCTATGTATATTGCTTTTGGTACGTTATCATTTGTTAGATCTAAAAGCGTTATTTTTTTTTATATCCTCAGACAATGATATAATTGAACTTTATACTCTAAAAATCTTTCTCTATAAATCTTCCTCTAAAAGCTTTCCTCTATAAATCTTATAGCAAATTCGATTGGATATACTCAGTGCGCACTGGTGCATATTAAAGCCGTCATACTGATATAAAAATGTGTGCTTAATATAAATATAAAAAAACGGATTAAATAAAATTTTCTCAATATATTTTATTTTGTGATATATATATATATATATATATATATATATATATATAAAGTAAACCGAACTCGCTATTAGCTAATTAATAATTGCACTGAAATAATTTCACATTCAAATATTCAATTAATATATATAAAAATAATTTTACTTTCTTAAATATTTAATATTATCGAACATAATAATATATAACTAACTGTTTGATTATAATTACTAAATATTTAGGAAAATTAAATTATTAATCAGTTATATTAACCGAACTCTTGATCAAAATTATTTCACTTAACATTTGATAGTTATTACCAGATCCTTTTTTTAGTTTGGAACTTTATCGGGCTATAATATTTCTTCCTATTCTGATCTCAAGGAATTAAAATAGTTCGCATAACATATAAAAATTAATAATTCTATCGCAAATGGAAGAAATCTGACGTTTGACTCTTCAATCTTCAAAATCATATACGTGCTCAAAAAATTTCACAAGCATATAAGTAAATATTTCCTACCCAATAACATTACCTAATTCAAATATTATTAATTTGTACATAATTGATTGAATTTAGTTTTTTTTAATGCTTTTTATTACGAAAATTCATTTTCTCCCAGGAGAGGGAGAGAAAACGGGATGATAACATGAAATCCGAGTTATCTTTGGGGAGGCAAACGACAAGGTTCGCGCGCGCCCGTTTTAAGTAATTGGATTCATGGAGTTTAAACGCGAGCTTAAGTAATTAAGTTCGGTGTCGGAGTCGCGCTTTGCGTTCGAGCTGCGCATTTCGTTGTGCCAAATTACATTATATATCCGCACGCGGCACTACGCAACGCTTTGTTGCGGCGCACGGTGGCGGTGGCAACGACGTACTTTCGATTACACGAAATCAACGTATAATTAACTTCGCCCGACTGTTCGGTTTTGTAAGCCTTCCGATAAATTCCACGCTCGCATGTACCGAGCGCTCACCGATGGCGAGGAAAACGCCACCGGCTGCGATCGCGCGATGCATTCGTGATTCGCGTCGCGTCACGTCGCATCCGCGCTTCTGATGTGCTCGCCCGCACTTTGTCCTCGACCGCGTGCTACCCGCGCTCGGCGGCTGTAACACCGAACGGCTTTAACAATCATTAACTCTACATGGCGTAGCGTCATTCGAATATTCATCATGCGCAATGCTAAAAAATTATTAATTATATAACACAAGAGCAATTTTGCTGAAAAATCTAATAATTGGCTAGATATAAAAAAATGAGAAAAAATAGATAAAAAGAAAGAAATATAAATAAATAATATTAGGTGTTAAACTTAATTCCTGCCGTTTTTCGTCTCCAAACTTGATTTGTTTCGAAGGGAAATATCTTAATTAAAGTATTATTAATAAAGTATTATTAATTATAGTAATAAAGTAGAAAATGGAGGAAATTACTTTGATTAAGGTATTCATTCATCTTCCCTT